>NC_134570.1:18990000-19290000 GCF_050947875.1 Dermacentor variabilis | reverse complement strand
GACATTCGTCAGTATATATAAACTTTTATTCGTCGAGAACCGACCTATGTTTGTCAGCCGATTCCGCCTCGTGATGACAATCAATATGTTTGCCTAACAAGTAGGCGTTTATATATCGCTTCAAGTAATTTTGATCCCAAAAGATAAACAAACATCTTGTCGGTGTGTCCTGCTCCATATGTCATCATCCGAGATTTTAATGCCCACCATATGGCATGGGGAAGCACAAGAACAAATGCAGTAGGGCAGACACTTGCAAGCTTCGCTTGCAACCACGGCCTCTCACTCCTGAATGACGGCAGCCAAACGTTTATACGTGGTGAGAATTATGGCAGCTGTCTTGACCTAGCTTTCTTCTCCAGCTCTCTCACAAGATGTGTTAAATGGTTTTCAGATATCGAAACACACGAGAGTGATCACATTCCCACGTACCTTGTCATCAAAAAGAGGTCCAGGTCCTTCTCACGGAACAGCATTCGTTTAATTGACTGGACTAATTTTACTTCCGCCATGGAAGATGCTTGTCGAGAGCGCTTGTCTTCTGGATTAGAGGAAACAATCAAGTCTGAAATACGAGACGCCACGCGCACGGTCACGGTTTCGTCGAAGCACACGGAATCGGATATAGAGTTGGAGCGACTTCGTGCCCTCCGTCGTCGTGCGGAGCGGCGTTACCGGCGTACAAAATCCATCGAAGACCTTAGGACAGCCAGACGACTACCAAAGAAAATCCAACTTCGCATGGATAGATTGGCATCTCGACGCTGTACTATGTTTTGCCAGTCACTAGACCCCGAAAGCCACTTTCCCACATCTGGAGAACCATACGTGGTCTGCGTTCCCTCCCTGAACAACGCTCCCCATTCAAAGCGCTGGCGCTCTTCCAGAGGCGACTCGATGCTGAAGTTGCAGAAGACTTTTGTGCAAGGGTCGCTGGCCAAGCAACTGGTCCAGGTACTCCAGTCCCCAGTGACATCCTTGTTTCACGCGACTGCCGCATGGATCTTCCTTTCACAATGGAGGAACTAGAAGCGGCTCTTGCTCTATGCAGGTCTTCATCCCCGGGGCCAGGTGGAATATCCTACCGCGCCTTGAACAACCTGAGTGAAGGCGCACGAAGAGAACTGTTACATCTATACAACGTATATTGGCAAGATGGCATGGTTCCCGAAGAAGAGAAGACAAGCCGCTTGGTCCCTCTCCTGAAGCAAGGCAAGTCCCCACTTAAGCTCACCTCGTACCACCCAAAAGCGCTGACCAGCTGTGTGAGAAAGATAATGGAAAAGATTATCCTTGCCCGCTTGGAGTGGTACTGGAACACTGCAACATGTTGCCAAATTGCATGGCTGCTTTTCGTCGAGATCGCTCATAAGTAGACTGCGTTGTTGATCTCCCTACGTATGCCCAGCATCAAAAGTCCTGCAACAGTGGCTTTGTTCTTGGATGTCAAGGGGGCATACGATAACGTATCTTACGAGGCTATCCTCGATGCTCTTGAGATGGTTGGCCTAGGTTGTCGAGTTTTCCAATCAATTTCTCATTGCCTTCTTATGAGATCACTCGTTGTTAGTACCGGCGATGGTCAAACCGCACGATGCTACACCTACCGAGGTGTTCCACAAGGCGGTGCACAAAGCCCTACCCTGTTCTACCTCACACTCATTGGTCTCGTTGATCATCTGCCAGCAGCAATCAAGATATCAATGTACGCAGACGTCATATGTACATGGACTTTAGGTGTTACACGCCCTCAGATACGCGTAAAACTTCAAAAAGCTGCGACTCTGACAGCTATATACCCCCGCGACCAAGGTCTTGAAATCTTGTCAGACAAATGTGCACTGATGGCATTCACTCGCAAACCAATGACACCCTACGCCATCTCAATAAATGGCCACGTACTTTCTTATGAGAAGACTCACAGATTTCTTGGCATAACCATTGATAGAGATCTCTCATGGAGCTCACACGTGACCTACTTGAAACAGCGCCTGACAGCAATCTCCCAGCTTTTCAAGTTTCTGGGCGGAAAGACTTGGGGAATGTCGGTGCATGCAATGTTGGAATTGTACAGGGCTCTTTTTATGGGATTCTTGAGATACAGTTTGCCCGTACTGATAAACACTTGCCAGAGGGTTCTGCAGGCTATTCAAGCTCGGGCTCTCAGGGTTTGTCTTGGTTTGCCAAAACGCACATCGACAGTAGCGACTATGGTATCGCGCAGGACCGACCCATACAAACACACATTGCGGTGTAAGTGCTGAGAGTGCACATTAGGCACTTTGCCCGTGCCCGTTCCCACCATCTGGCAATACTACCATCAGAAAGACCGCAGGCGTCATTTTGTACTATGATTTCGGATTATTATACCTGCCTTCCATCAGGCTTCACCCCCGCAACTAAGCCATCGATTCCTCCATGGGGTTTGGCTCGACCTGCAGTGCACCTCACCGTACCAGGAATCAGGAAAAAATCTGAGCTGTCATCACCTGCTCTTAAAACACTAACTCTGCTCTTTTTGCACGAGAGATACGCCGACCACGTACATATCTATACTGATGGATCGACAACTCTCCAGTGTTCCTCTGGAGCCGTGGTTTTCCCAGCGAAAGCCACCACCATCAGTTTCAAGAGATATCACCCAACGACACCGATGGCTGCGGAACTTGCAGCTCTTCGCGCTGCACTTTGTGTCGTCAGCCATGAACAACTTCGAAGATGGTCAATATTCAGTGACTCGAAGGCAGCACTGCTCTTAGCTATCAGCCCTGTGGCGTGGACCACACGAACAACTGGTATTCGAGATTAGAGAAATAATCCATACCTTCACTGCAAAAGGACACCACGTGACATTTCAGTGGCTTCCAAGTCACTGCGGCGTCATAGGGAACGAACACGCCGATAACGCTGCTCGGTCGGCTCTTCAAGGCGACGAAGAGGAGCCGATACCATTATCAAGGATAGATGCCGCTAGAAACCTTCAAGTGCGCAGCCGTGATATCGCGTTCTCCTTGTGGAACGCAGGAAGTTTTGAAAACAACCGGCTGCACAACCTAGACTCCTCTCTACGCCTTTGGATTCCAGCTGGACTCTGCCGTCGCGAAGCTATCCTGCTTTGTCAAATGTGGCTAGGGGTGGCCTTCAACAAGTCTTTTGCTTTCCGAATCGGATAGGCCGACGACGCCTCATGTGATGACTGTGGTAACGAGGAGAATCTTCAACACCTTCTCTGTGACTGCCCTTGCTACAATTTACAGAGCCGATCGCTCGCAATAGCGATAACGCGCTTTGACCGAAGACCCCTAACAGAGGAACTTATTTTCAAATGCCGCCATCACAAGCCATCGAAGTGGAGGGCGACGAGGGCACTGTTGCAGTTTTTGAAGGCAGCAGAATTGGACAAGCGGCTGTAGCCTGAACAGATGTCTATAGTGCTAAATGTGCTACTGTGCTGTGCGGTGACAGTATGTGGCGACAGTGACCGACTGTGATTTTATGTCTGTGCTCCTTTCTTTCTTTATCTCTACTTCGTTATCACCTTACCTGCCCATCCCCTCTCTCCCCAGCGTAGGGTAGCAAACCGGATCTTCCCCTCTGGTGAACCTCCCTGCCTTTCACCTTTCCTCTGTCTCTCTTTCGAATTCACCACCCCCAAAGAAAGCAAAGGCCGTCATTTTCACGGGAGAGGTGTTGTTGACTTTTTTTTTTCGATCGCCAGGGGCCATTACTGATCAAATTTGCTAAACTTGGTGAGGCTATCAATCATTTCCAATATTGTGAGACGCCGGATCGGCTGCGTGTCGCAATCAAGAACAAACGACGTGGAAAATTGACGAATGGAGTCACCTTGCTCCACTACAATGCCCGTCCCCACGTCGTTGATGTGGTTAACACAAAACCGGCAAAGTTCAAGAGGGAAACGCTGCAATATCCGCCATGCAACTCAGACCTGCCACCTTGCGACTTACACAACTTGGGGCAGTTGAAAAAACAGCTCAGGGGAACCAGATTCGTGTCAGACGATGACGTGAAGGAGTCAGTTACAGACTTTTTGAAGCAGTAATCCAAGGTGCTTTAGGAGATGGGCATCACGCGACTCGTTAGTCAGTGGGACAAATGTCTCAATGCTCATGGAGACCACTTTTAAAGGACGTGCCGCATTTGTCATATATCCGCATTGGCTCGCTTTCATTCGGCTCGCTTTCGTATCTTTTGCAGAACTCCTGCTTTCTATATGTGCGCTTTGTTGCGACTATAATTTCGGTGTAATTACTCACAATACACGACCGGTGACAGCTCCTCCTGCGCAATACATTGAAACAAAGGATAGCGTCGTTGAGATATTTTCCTGGCAATTGCACATGTACAAAGTTTCATTAAAATATTTGGCCTCAACTTCTTCATTTCACGGCCTTTACATTTTTCATATCAGCGACATGCACTGCTTCGCTGGTTTCGAACTGATGTAGTTCTAAAGTACGTATGATATTTTCTTTACTTATTAAATAAACAAAACACATGGAAGCATTGATATCAGTTATTTCGGGCACACTTTTTGGGACATACAAGTATATTCTTTCATGAAAAAATACATATTTTACTTGTTTTGACAGTGCGTAGCATTCAAAAATTTGTTTGCAGCATCTTTGGCAATTTCAATGCAGTTATTATTTATGTATTTGATCTCTCGACAAATTCTATAAGGAGGAGGCCCAGCTGTAACGTGACCCCCCCCCCCCCCCCCCCCCCCCCCGAACAAAATTTCTGGCTACGCCACTGCTGACAACCGTATACTAAGAAGCGAAGCGTAAGAACAGGCGATTATCATTCTTCTGCGACTGCATCTATAAGATTTGTACAGCGGACATCTTTCTCTTATGACTTCGTGTTCATGTGAAATATTTTATAGAACACGCGGTAAAGCAGGAGCTCCCATCCGCACCAGGGATGGTAACACAATACCGACGGTCAGCAAGATCCGAGTCCTGGGCATGACGATCGAAGCGCTCGGCAGGAACGGAGACACAGTCACCCGCATCACGGGAAAGACGGCCAACGCGACCAGACTGCTCAAGCGCGTTACCACCAAGAAGGGAGGCATGAAGGAGGAAAACCTCATCAGACTTATACACTCTTCGTCTCTGCCACATAGTGTATGTGGCAGCCTTCCACAAGTGGATAAAAAGCGAAAAGAACAAGCTAGACATCCTAATCCGGAGGGCTTACAAAACAGCCCTCGGTCTACCCGAAACTACCAACACCAAACGTCTCCTCCAGCTGGGCATATACAACACGCTCGACGAGATCGCCGAAGCGCAAATAGCCGCTCAGTTGGAAAGACTGTCATCAACAAAGGCCGGCAGGAAGATCCTGTGCAATCTAGGCATCGGTTATCACGAACAGCAGAGACCAAAATGCCCCGGCCCCGACCACGTACGACGGAACGTGCGGGTTGACCGTTTGCCGAGGAACATGCACCCGGAATTCAACGAAGGCAGAAGACGCGCTAGAGCGAAAGCACTGACGGACCTGCACGCGGAAGACCCCGGCGCCAGATACGTGGATCCAGCCGAATATCCCGGCCGCAACGGCTTCGCGATCGTGGTGGTCGACTCCAGAGGCAACGTGCGGGCGACCGCCAGCACATCGAGCAAGCAAGTGGAGGAAGCAGACGAAATAGCCATCGCCCTGGCCATCGCAGACCGAGAATGCCCCACGATCCTCAGTGACTCCAGACAGGCGGAGAGGATCTACGCCAAAGGAAGAATTGCCCCAACGGGAGCACGTATCCTGCTCCGACAGGCAGACCGCGACAAGAGTACTCGAATCAAGTGGTTCCCGGTGCACGCAGGACAAGCGTCGGAGAAGAGTGCCAATCGCAACGAAGCGGCACAGGCCCGAGGGCGAGGACTAACCGACCGCGCCCGAGGCAACGGCCGCCCGCTGTGGTTCAGCGCCAAAGACACGCTGACCAGCTATAACGAAGTGACCAAGGCCTTTCGCCTGGCCCACAGACTTCTCCTGCCACCCTGCAAAGGGCCGAGCAGGTCGCAGGCCGTGCTGTTCAGGCAACTAGAAACGAGAACACTTCCAAGCCCGGCGCTATTGCATAGGATGTACCCAGAATCGGACCCCGACGACAAGTGCAGAGCGTGCTGCAAAGAGAGGGCCCCATTCGAGCACATGCTATGGAATTGCTCCAAACATCCAAGCGAAGCTAACTCAGGACGTATACCGCCGCAGCTCGAGGAAGCAACGCAGAGCGACGACCAAGAAAAACAACTCCAGGCCGTCCAGCAGGTCATCGAGGCGCTGGCTAAGCAGGAGCCTGGCGAACCGGCAACGGCGAGCGCGGATCCTCGCAGAGCACCCGCCACAATGACGACATAGGCCACCTCTGAAGCGCGCCGGCGCACTTTACTACAGGCTCAATAAACGTTTTCCCAATCCAATCCAATATAAAACACGTGCTTTTCGATATTTTCTTGGAACGTGTCCATGTTGAACTTTGATCCCATCGTTCAGACGTCAGCTGACGTTCGCATCCTGTTGAACAGTCACCCCTCTTCTACTGTTTAAGCTTTGTTTCAGTTAGCTTGAACGAAAGTATTATACCAAACGGCTTTGTTATTCCTTACCTGGTTCAAGCTGAGGCTGGCACGCATAGGTCCCACTGATGCAGCATTGCACTGTCGGGAATTTTCCTTCGATTTTCAGACTGCCGCTGCCACCGAAGTAATCATTCACTAAAAAAGCCGCTTTCTTTGCTCCGTTCATACAAACGCACAGTGATGGCGCCGTACAAGCACAAAGGTTGTTGGTTGTAAGATCTTAATCTTACCTTTTAATCTGCGTGATGGAGAACTCGGCTTTCGTTCATGTTGGCGGCCAGCGAATACAGCGGTCTGCAACGAGCCACCTTTGACAAATGCATAACGTCCTATACCTCCCCTTCGGCGGCGAGTTTGCCTCACTTGATGGCATTCAATTTTTAAATGGCTATATTAGATAAAAACTTACCATGTGCACCACGGCAAAAGGGGTCAATTGAAGTGCCGTACCTCAACGCAATGTTTCAGGTAAGGCGGTACTCTCGCACAGTCGCTAGAACTTGGTTAGCAGGAAAACAACGCTGTGTGCGTCATGTTATCCTGCAACCTCTATATAATTTGCGTTTTAGACAGTCTACGTTCATCGTATATTACTTGTAGTTACATCAGCTCTTGCTCCTTTTGGAGGACCAGTTTCCATGCGTTCCTCATGAATGATTCGATTCGTAGGACAATGTTTCTTAAGAAGCTGAATAATAAAAAAGCACCTTATTATGAATGACATCATCACGATCCCGTGATAAGGGCGGCGTGCAAATTCTCGCACGAAGTGAAACAAATGGGTTTCGAGACAGTGCACAATCTGTTTATTACCGCAAAGTATGTACAACTATAGTGGTCACTCCTGTGGAACACGCACTGCGGCCTCCGCGGAGGGACACCTCTGCTGCTAAGCTCTCCTCATATTGTTAGCTGCCCTATATGCACAAAAATAAATGCCATCCTCTATGTACAAGGTAGCGGCGCCTAAAAGAGTGTCAAGGTAAAATACATAGCTGCCGCTCGATTACCGGCAGGCTAACTGCACCGTCCAGCGGGAACTGCAGTCGCCCTGCATCGCATTCGGTCCGGCGGCGGGTGTAGGGTGACCCCGGGGCCACCGGCCCGATACACGTGGGCCATAGAGTTTCATGCAAAAGTTACAAGGCAGCGTGGCGCTGTAAAACCTCAACCATCATGGAACTATGTGTATATGACAGCTATTCTCCGAGTATCGGTGGGCCCTGAAACGCACAGAGGAAAGACGCAGACCTGTTGAAAAAGAGAATAGGCGGCACCAAGTAATTCGCAAAGTACCATCGTCCTGCCTTCTACATAAAAGTTTTGCACATAGCGAGTGTGTGGACGGTACGGCGAAAATTGCAGTGGCTTGATGCCTCGCAGATATCGATCATTTGACAATGGAAGCTATCAGGCCGCTTGACTGATTTGAATGACAGCGAAAGCAAAGGAGGTGCCGTCAAGTTGTTCAAGAAGTGCTCGGTGTGGAAAAAGAGTTCGGGCAATCGGTACCTCGTGAGAGGTAGAGAGCATTGAAGGGAACACTTTATAATGTTATCACGTCAGGTATCTTTGCTCTCCCAAAAAGTAACTTATTTTAATACGTATTCTAAGTGATTTATTCTGTACAATACTTCGAAAGATGGCGAATTATAGCCACTCAGTTTAACCACTGCCCTCGAAAAATTCGATATGACAAAGTCTTAGACTAGCACGAGAAGACACAATGCACGAGGGCGTTCGATACCCGCCTGATGCAGCACAACAAAAATTCACGAACTGCCACTCATTCTCATGTTGGTTGAACCACCATACTGTCGACTCCTGCAGAATCAAGCACCACATTTTCCTCTTCCAATGTACGCATAAAACTCCATGGCAAGATCGACGCGACAGGGTCGGTGGGCACATTAACTACACATCACAGAAGCAGCCACGGGTCCCAGAATTTGCATTCCATGCATATTCTCGGGTCCTCAGCATCGCAAGCCTTCAAGTTAAAGGGCGCAACACACTGAAAGACAATAAAATAATCAGTTGCGAATTCCGCTTAGAAAGAGATGAATACGTGTGTTGTATCCCTAAAATTAGAATAAAACGCGCGGGCGGACTCGACCCACCGCCACACAAATTCGAACCAATTTGCTGTTCCACTGCCCTGTGTAACTGAACAGCCAGCTGCTTCTTGGTTTATAGGCTCGCAAGTGCTGTGGGTTCCTTGCGACCACTATCATCGGTGTAGCCGCTTGTTGTGCTAGAGATGATTGGCACACGCACGAACCCCGGGGTCACCCTCGACTACGCGCAGCATTGAAGGGAGCGCAGATGCCACTTTGCTCGCGCTGAGGACACACGCAACATACAGTCGGAGGATGTGACTGAGCCTACGCGGGGAGGGTTTCTATTACTGTACCGCTCTATTGGGCAACGTTTTGTACAGGAGGAAGACCGCAGACGGGTGCAGCCAAGGCGGTTCCTTCTCACGCACAGACTGCTGCTGCTGCATACAGGGAGTAAGTAGCATCGGTCGCAGGTCGTCCAAGTATTATCACAAGTGCGCGTCATCGGACCACTCTGTTATCTGACCAACATCGATGGAAGTCGCCTATATATCATCATTCGCCCACACAGTGCCCGTCATTTGCGAGCCGTGTGGGCCGACACGTCCGCCCCGAGTTGCCACTGGTTGTGGTAGACGCCTTTGATCGCTTAAAAAAGCTCAGGGCGGACGTGCAGAGGTAAACCGACCAGGTTGGGGTTGGGTTGCGAGGAGTGGGTGGGAAATTCTAAAAACTCCGGACGATATGCCACACGGCCTATTACGAGCCTGCACCAGGTTTAAGCGACACGCGCTTCCACAGACTTCCAGCGACTGTGGAGGCCGCACGCACTCTCCGAAAACCGACAGAGACACACAGGAGCCGAAGACAACACGACGACACAGGATATCGACGGGGCTTCGAACCCGTCTGCAGTCAAGCCGTACACATGGGTCTGAAGAGTTGACGGGTAAGACCGCTATAGGAGGTAAAACTATTTCGCTGAGAGTTCCAGAAGCACTGTGTGTGTGGTGGCGCCCTTATTTGCTGCCAGCGGGCGATGACGGCCTGATGATGCCTGGGGCTGAGCTCGGTGGTGGTGCCGCGGTATGCCCTACGGGTGGGTGGGGATGGGCCGGGCCGCAGTCAGCCGGTGGCGTCCGACTGCGGCGGTCCTCTCGTGGTGCCTCTGACCGCGCATCTGTCGGCCGCTATTGCGCAAGGGGGAGCCACCCGCAGCTCAGTGGTAGGCCCGCTGGCGGAACAGCGCGGCGATCTCTTCCACGCTCTTGTTCTTCGTCTCGGGCACCATGTAGTAGGTGAAGATCCAGAAGAACACCAGCAACGCCGTGAATATGAGGAACGTGAAGTGGTAGAGCACGCTCTGCAAGAGAATAACACACGCGCAGCGAGGTCGTTGCTTGTAGCGCCACAACATCATATTTTGTCATTTTTTGTGGCAATGCTCTTACACGACGTTCTACGATTCTAAGTGAAAAAAAATTCCAAAACGAAATTTCAGTTGCACATGAAGCTCCAGCCACTTGCCAAGAAGTAGTTCTCAAGGGGACGCAGCCAGTTGAGTGGGTTGCAACTTTGTTTTCTTTTGCCATCACTTAGTTTTCCCGGAATTGAAATAGAACTCAAGTGTTTCGATTCACGCACTGGATTCCTGGCCTTCGTTGGTAGAGAATGTCTCAGTTTAAGAATTTCGATTTGGCCAGTAACCAAGACTTCAATCATGATACCATCATCAAACCTTTGACTACAATAAGCAGCGATTCTGGGTATCATTTATCGAATTCATTGGTTTATCTCCTGGCTATGTTTTTCTGCGAACTCGACTGCAATGCGCAGTCACTGCACTTTCTCAAGGTTTATTTTTCTTATGGCATTAAGCGAGCAACTAAATATAAGCAAAAGAGACAGTGAGAAGCACTGGTTGAAGAACAGATCTTGTCGAACTTCCTTTTTTTGCAGTTCATATAACAGTTTAACGTAGATACGACCACGTAAGTGCGAATGCTCACGGAGTAATATTTGTGCCGAAGGTGACGCGTGCTTCGTCCACTACAATATTCACTTATTGAGCAGTTTAGCTACTGCTATACAGTCATCATCATCATCAGCCTACTTTGTCTACTGCTGGACGAAGGCCTCTCCCTGCGATCTCTAATTACCCCTGTCCTGCGCCAACCAATTCCAACTAGCGCCTGCGAATTTCTTAATTTCATCTCCCCACCTAATGCAATGCGCAGTCACTGCACTTTCGCAATGTTTATTTTTCTTATGACTAAGGAGAACAACTACGTATAAGCAAAAAAGACAGTGAGAAGCACTTTTCTACAGTAGCGAAACATTATCGACATTTCTGTTAATAAGTTGTAACTCATCAATGAAGCTCGATTTTCCATGTAACAAGGAAAGCTAGTGCAGTCGGCTTGAAAAGGTGTTTTACACATTGTAATTATTTTTAGGTTCACTTGTACTTAAAAATGCCAGAAATGCTGGCATTACATCATCGGTCATTCCATAATGACGAATTGGTAAATCAATTAAATGACGATGCGAGGTGAAATGAATTCATGCAACAATTGAGAAGTTCACTTCCACACGCGTATCTGTCATTTTGCTATAGAACAAAACAGACATAGCACTTCCTGGATAATCTGCGACAGGGCACCAAAAAGAGCAGCACTATATATAGCAGAGCTGCTCCTTTTTCGGCACACAGAGTCATTTTTAAACATGATTGAAGAGCGGCGGGAGGTTCCGCATTTCCACAAAAAATCACCATGGGCATCACGCATCAAGATCAATAATTAAAAAAAAACGTTGAATTGCGCTTGTATGAAATAGAACAAATATATACCTGCAATCCACAGCATCGAAAATCTTTTACAAATAAATATTTAAGAAATCTCCTTCAATTTTATAAGTGCTGTCCGAGTTTTCAAGTCAAATTGTGGAGAGGACAAGAACTGGCACGTGAGCTGTTGTACCCGGAGCCAAATCTTTTCATAGAGTACAGCCCTGAACGACGACCAGAATTCCCGGCTCCAACAGTGTTGCAGAATTATCTTGATTGAGTGAGTGAGTGAGTGAGTGAGTGAGTGAGTGAGTGAGTGAGTGAGTGAGTGAGTGAGTGAGTGAGTGAGTGAGTGAGTGAGTGAGTGAGTGAGTGAGTGAGTGAGAGTGAGTGAGTGAGTGAGTGAGAGTGAGTGAGTGAGTGAGTGAGTGAGTGAGTGAGTGAGTGAGTGAGTGAGTGAGTGAGTGAGTGAGTGAGTGAGTGAGTGAGTGAGTGAGTGAGTGAGTGAGTGAGTGAGTGGGCAGATGAGTTTGATACAAAGTTAATGCTCGACTATGTGAGGCTAGTTGGAAGGCTGCAGATTGAGTTTGATTGTTTGAGGTTTTCCTAGAAGCCTCGCAACGAGTGCTCACCGTTAATGGTAGAAAGGCGAGGCCCACAAGGAAGTTTGCGCTCCAGTTGACAGCCACGGCGATACTAGTGGCGAGCGGCCGCGCGCCCTGTCCGAAGAGCTCGCCCACCAGGAACCAGGGGATGGAGCCAGGACCCGTGGCAAACATGACCACGAACCCGATGACGGCCACGATGCTCACGTACGACAGCCACGGCACGCTTTCGCTCAATGCCAGGCAGATCGTTAGAATGACTGTGATGATAGCCATGCCGCCGAGGCCGACCAGATGTAAGGTGCGGCGGCCCGCCCGTTCAACCAGCACCAGCGAAACGATGGTCATGAGCACATTAACGGCACCCATGCCCAGCGTGGCCTGCATCGCCACTTCCGAGCTGAGGCCTGCCGACCGGAAGATGTCGGTAGAAAAGAAAATGGCCGCGTTGATACCCGATAGCTGCTGGGACAGCATAACCATGATAGAGATAAGAAGAGGGATCCGTAGCGTCATGTTGTGCATCATCTCATACAGGGTGACCTGCGCAAAAGAAAGAAGCAAAACAAAACGACACAGCAGATAAGAATAAATCATCCAGCCATTATCGTACTACTGATGGTGATAAACACAACGTGTACTCATGTTTACTAAAAACTAAAAGGAGAGGATCGAGGAAGGACCTCAGTAACAACAACAACTGGGCCCGTGTTTTGCGAAGTTCCATTCCATTTCCTAGTCCAATTATTAGTCAAGCCGATTGGCCTATTCCAGCGATAACGACAGCGCTGAGGTACCAGAGCTGAGTCCAGGCTGATATCGAAGCGCGAAAAGAAAGAAAAATAAAACAAAGCGTTAAGAGAGATGACCACTGGAAGAACTTGGAGATGTTGAAGTATAGTTTAATGCGGGCTTCCACAACGGTTCCGAACACGCATACCTCAATAAAGTTCAGATGACGGTTGTGTAGTCAGGCGGGCGTTCATGAGAAGGTGCCTTGCTATGATACTGTCAACAGTTTTAGTCTCGAATATCTTGGGGTGTGTTACATCAAAGCTTGGCCAATGTGTCACACACTCATACCAAATGGCGCATGTCAGGTGGTGATGAACGTCTGCTAGTAACGCAATGAGTCGTGCCCCTTCTAACCATTTTGCGACAGTGCTATGACGGGTAATTCAAGGCAGGCATGTAGTGAAAAGACAAATGCAGGTGGTCCAAAGCCCGATAGTAATGGTATTTTGGGCTATTCTGACGTTCTCTGGAACACCCTTTGTACTGCATATTGTCTAAAAAAAACTAATTGCACATATTACGCAGCAATTGCACATTGCACTCTGACGTCCTTACACAAAGTAATTGTTCTAGTTTGCACTTCCTGTTGGCGTTTGAAATTATGCCCACTGAATGCGTCAGGCGACGCCATTTCATCTCTGTGATCGTCTGCTAAGGCTAATCGTGTGCAGAACGGAGGGTGAGCGCTGAAGAAGGTGGTCGCGTGACAGTATGCGAAATGCCTGTCGCTCTGAGAGCGAGTACAAAGAGGGAAGTAAATCTTGCGAAACTGCGGCAACAACTTACCCTGGAGACCATCTTGATAGCTTCGAACTCGGCACGCATCTCATCCATCTCGTCGTGCACCTCGATAGTGCCCCGTAGCCAGGTGAGCGCCTGTTGGGCGGCCACATCTCGGCCCTGGTTGATGAGAATGTACTTGGGCGACTCAGGACAGAGCGGCAGCGTGGCCAGCATAAACACGCTGGGCACAATGGTGACAGCGAACAGCGCGGGCCACCTGTCTGCTGTGCCCAGCGCCGAGGGCAGACCCAGTATCTGACTGGCCAGGATAGAGATGGTCACCACCAGCTGGTAGATGGTGCCCACAGCACCGCGAAGGTGCAATGGCGAGATTTCCGTTAGGTACATGGGTGCCAGGCCCGCGTTCAGGCCCGAACTAAAGCCCACGAAGAATCGGCCCAGGATTAGCATCTCGTACGAGCGGGCAGACTACGGCATGGAAAAAGAACAAAACAAACACGTTGGTTACAACACGATACTGTGGCGCTTACTTATCCGGTCACTTCTATGGATACGCTGCCGTGTTTCCTAATATAAGTGCACTTTGCACTCACATTAAACAACCAATCAGCTTTTGACGATATCATCTGTACGTCCTTAGTTAGAGCAGTAACATTTATGTGTATGTTCTGCAGCGCACACTGCACTACATGCGACTTCGTGCCGCTAACACACTATGTTCGCTGGCACGCGCGCTCACAATGGTGCCGAAGAAATCGACCGAGCACACCGACACCCGATTATGCAGCTTGGGATCTGCACCTGCAGCCTACTTTCCAAACAGAATAACACGACCTCAAGAAACACTTCCGTGCTCCCGAAAAGTTGGCGTGAAATGTACCAGTGCATATTCATTTCACATGGAGAGACGAAAGCACAGCGTGTGAGGTCTGTGACGGCAGCAGCCAGGCTGGAGAATCGCTTCTTTGGCGAAATAATCGTGGGTCAATGGTCTAGGCCGTCATCAGCACAGAGAGCTTAAATGAGTTGTTGCGTTCCTTGAGGACATGTGGACTATATCTGACAGGCTTCAAGAGCTGTCCTCGCAGATACGCGCGTATCTGCTTTTATATCTTATCCTTCCTTTCGATTCCTAGTCTTTGCGCCAGAGTAAAGTAGCCAGCCTATCCTTACACAGGCTAACCTCCCTCTCTTTTCCTCGGTATCTCTCTCTATCTCTACCTATCTGTTTCTGGTGCAAACAAAACAGTGTGGCTGACGAGCTCACTTAAAATAATCTGTGTGCGCTCTCAGATTTTGACTGCACATACAATAAATTAAGCACAGAAATTCAATCAGAATGTTTGGTTTACCAACACTTACACCGGTGCAACAACACTGCGCTGTATTGCTGACATTGGTATCAGACTGGTAAAAATGATCACAGAAATCAATCGCCAATTAAATATTTATGGTCAGACGCTGTCACTAAAACGGCACGCTTAGCACACAGCATTACGCCTTTGCCAGCAAGCCAATCCATGGTGATTATCTTATTTTGTTGTAGCGTGTCAGATGTTCCGTTCTGTTGTCCTTGTTCAGCTTGCGCTACAAGAAAAATAAGATATGTCGTACCAACAAGCCCCTACAGCTATCCTCATGGTGATTAACTCGCTTCCGCCAACACAATGAGCCAAACGAGGCTTTTCATAACTTCGACCACGGCATAGTTAAACGATAACTGAGACAGTCCGCGCGACAGCAGCGAAAGCTGTGGTCGGGGAACACCTGGGTGAGCTCACCTTAGACGCCCCCATGAGTATGGCAGCGAGGAAGACGCTGATGTTGTTGAGGAGCAGGCCTCCTCTGCGGCCGAAGCGCTCGGCGACGAAGGCAGTGAGCAGGCCGCCCATCATGCCTCCGACGCAGAAGATGGCCACGAAGATGCTGAAGATGAACTTGACTGTACCCTCGCCGGGATCCTCTTCGAAGCGATGCTTGTACGTGTCTTCGATGAAGTCCTCAACCAGCTTCTGCGGAGCGTTGACCACGCCCGTGTTGTAGCCATGTTGAAACGCAGAGCCCAAAGCCGCCGCCGCTATAGCGAACACCAGGTGCCGCGTTAGGCCCTGCGCAGGAGAATGGACACGCTCAAGATTCGTTTGGAAACGCAAATACTCCAGGTTAGAGAACAGCGCGAAATCTCTCAATGCACCGCTTGTTAATTCCTGCCCAGTAGAAATGAACAAAAGTTTGACTGGTTGGTCTATATTGCAGTGATTAAGAAAACAGCACGTAAGAGGCAATGGCGCGGAGGCACAAGTAATGGCAAAGATAAACGCTGATTATTGCTGTATTGGAATACGTCCATTTACCAACACTGCAGTAAATGTATGACCACAACTGATCAGGTTGTACGTAGCGCTTGCCTTTGCAGTCTTGCGTCCATGTGCGATACTCTGTGGCTCATTTCGGGTATGGGACTCTCAATGGTACTTAATTTATTCGACTGTATTTTTCTGCTATTGTGTTGATGAAGTACCGCCGTAGCATTTAAAGAAGGAACAACGTTACTCGTACAAAAGTTTGCAAGGAGTACCTAGGCAGAGATGCTACAATACCGACAACCGGTATCGCTTATATAAAAAAAAAAACGAGCTGGAGTGCGACGTTGCCCGCATAATGGCGCGCTGACCCTCAATTTGAATCCAGATAATAACTAGATCAACAAGCAATTTTCGATTTTTACAAGTAAGCGTTTTCTTCAATTGGGGCTGGTCACTAGTCCCGTAGTCGAGTGAATGCAGTTGCCCTTGCTGGCAGGCTGGCCAAACAGCACAGTAACGAACGATCTCGAGCAACCGCTGTGCTTCGCATCTCATCACATCTATATCAAGCTTTTCAGATATTTCAAATGTCTGGTTATGATATTTCCATTGGGATGTGCCGGCGTCCTGCGCTCAAGCTACTTCAAGCCTAGCCTGTGACAAAAACACCGCTGCAGCCGCTCGTACTTACGATTACTGAATGCTGTTCGTCATATTATCTGGCATTCATCTAAGGTTGAAGAACAGGTGACCTGGTCTGGGGCGCTAAACCTCATAATAACAACAACTCCTGGCCAGATGCTTATAAAACGTGCGCTGGGTCTGCTTTGTGCATCATCCCCGCTCGCCGTCGGCACCACGCGAACCCGTGTTGCTTTCCTTATCGTAATCCCCATGCACACGTTGCTACTGGCGACAACCTGACTGCATCATGCCCAAAGCGCCATTTTAGGTGCGGCGACTGCTATTCAGGCATGAAGCTCTAACTAATTAATTGCTTCTCATGTCTAAATTTGTGCTTTTCAAGCGCGGCTATCCAATTTTGAAGGCCGCTTTAGTGAACGAAAGAATACTCGATATATTGCGCGCATTTGTATGGAGATATTACAATGCCACTGTTGGAGGTTTATATGCGTAAAACAGAAGCAGTCAGTGTTTGGTGCGCTGTGAAGAACCTTCTTCCGCGCTGCAGGGTCTGCCCGGTTAATTTCTCTCGTCTTTCGTTTCGATGTCCCAAACAGTTGACGCCCGGATTCAACAACACTGTGGAACGAAAGAGCGCCTGCCGTAGCAGCCAGTGCAGGGGTTTGCCCCCGTGTCCGGGTCGTCCTCCACGAGCGGTGGGCTGTGCCAGACGGGTACAGCACCCCCCCCCCCTCACACGTCGTAACCGCAGCATTACAAACGACGCGGGTCGATTTCGTAGCGACGGGAACCTCCCAAGGACATCGATCGGCGCAGAAATGGCGCACTCACTTGGCGGTAGCCGCACCACACATGCTGTCTGTATAGCAAGCAGCACGGTTTTGTCCCTCGCCCACTAGGCACGTGGGCGAGGACGGAACAGCGCCGGGTTCAACCTCTACGTGCGCGCTCCGCTCCAAGTACACTTTGCGTGCAAGCGGTGCGCTGCGCGCAAGTCTATGTCGCGTGTGGTGCGGCTTTCGTCCAAAGCGGGCCTCGCTTGACCGGCGTGTGCCGCACGCGCAGCACGGTTTCGCCCTTCAAGAAGATCGCGTCCACGCGCACGCATATCACCTAATTGGTAACTGACCGGCGGTTAAGAAGACGTCTTACGGGAAGGTATTTCAAACGACAAAAAGTGAATGACGCAACAAAATTGACAGCTTGTTTAAGTTCCAATTTTCCCCAAACCTAAACACGAGACGGAAAAAGACACCATGTTAGATGTACCACGTAGCAGATCGCTGGGTAAAGACGATACAATAAAGCTGTTTGGCGGGCGAAAAGTGGGGAATGGTAAACATTTTCCGGAATTGTTAAGTGTCTGTTTCTGACGTTTGCACGAAAACACCACGAACAACCATTCCTCTTCACGCTACTGCAAAGGGTCAAGCGCAGCGTTTCAGAAACTTGTATGCCAAGACAGTGCCACAAATCGATTATATGTTCAGATGCAACGACATGAGCTTGCCCCATTCGTTGTCTCTTACAGATTTCATCATTCACAGTTGCTGTATTGATTTTCTGCAACTGTGAATGATGAAATCTGTAAGAGACACCCTTTAATGAGGGATAAATAAATTTTTTCATGATCATCATCATTCACAGGTGCGGCGCAGACTGCAACGCAATCCAGGCACTAGGGACGACCCTACTCGCCCGATCTACGATTCGAGCGCCTCAGTTTGCACGAGGTGCGTTGAATAATCAACTCCCGTTGCACAAGCCAGGCAATAAGAGCTTCCTGCATTTCTTGCGCAGCAACCTTGATCTCCAGTCACGGCTTAAAGAAGGCCGTCGCCTGGCTCAACGGAAAACTACCACGGGCGCACATTCGCTGTGCTTGCCGTTTGTTTGTTATTGTAATTTGGCACGCGTAACAGTGCACAACGTCATCATTCATTCGTCCTATTTGCGTAACTCCTCCAGCAAAGTGCAGTAGCCGACCAGGGCAAGGTGGCACGATCGCAGCGACCTCCGTGCCCCTCTCTATGAATTCATCTCCCTCTCCTTAACATTTTACCGGCGACGCTCTTCCAGGCCTTGCTGTGCCTTATCAGAGGCCTAAATAAAACACGAAGAATTTCGAGAAGCAATAAGGGTGCCTTGCGTATCTACGTCCACTCGGTTTATTTCGTACGAGCGAAGGAGCATAGACATACAATCACAGTCGGTCACTCCTTCGCTCGTACGAAATAAAATAACCCAAGTGGTCTTTCTTTCTTTACCTCTACTTTGTTGTCACTTTACCTCCCCCTCCCCTCTTTCCCCAGAATAGGGTAGCAAACCGGATCTTCTCCTTTGGTTAACCTCCCTGCCTTTCCCCTTTCCAATGTCTCTTTCTCTCGTACGAGCGAATGCCTGCGTTTCAAGTGCGCCTCGGTAACCGCTATAAAGAAATAATTGCGTAAAAGGACAACAAATGGAAAACGTCGGCGATAGCGAGTTTCGAACCTACGACCCCACACTCAGAAGCCGAGTGCCTTGCCCACCGGGCTACAGCAGCGCCTCCTAGATAGTAGGCCTGTGCACTCTGCTTCATGACGTCATGCTAGTTGAACCGAAATTTCCACTACTAAACCCGGCGTGGCGAAAGCGGTTCACCGCGGCTTACTTGAACGCGTCGCTAGTAAATGTTATGGCACTTGGCCAAGCCAGCATGGCGACGCGGATCTAAGTGCACCGGCCCTGTGCTCTCCAGGAGGCGCTGCTGTACGCCAAGCGTCTCAACGCGCTCGGTCGCCCGCGAGGAGTTCACAACTCGAAGGGCCGCTTAGCGGCGTACGCGCAACTCACACGAAGCGCTTAGGTGTTCTCGGGTTTTTCGCCTTTGGCGCAGCGCGTTACAAAAATTGTTTAGCATGAAGCAGCTTGTCCGCAACAGAGTACTTCTGTTTCTTTTGTGTTCTCATGCAGAACTTAGATGATATTGTTCGTGCAATATTCTCTGCTTTCTGCAAACGAGGTACCTTTCTAAGTTTCTCGTTGAGTCTAAACTGGCTGCGCACGCAACAACTCCGGTGATGTTCCTATTAGACCAAGCAGTAGAAGTGGGTCAAAGACTATGGCAAAAACGCAGATGCCAGTCAGCGGTTACCGGCAGTCTGTGACCGGCCTTTACTTTTTTTGTGATAGGGAGCGTACACATGGCTTCAGTTTGACGTGGCCTCATCTTTGTGACGCTAGCTGATGGCATCTCCTGCAGTGAGCGCGTCAATTACAGGGTTGGCGAAACCGCGCACTTCGCAACACTGTATATTTGCGCCAAAGACAACCCCCGCCTCCTTCTTCTACATCACATCCCCGATACGTCGCGGAAGACGTAGGGAGGGCGAGTCCGCAAGACGACGAGACTGCGCGAAACCAGTTTTGCCGACGCTGTACACTGCGCAGTCGCGCAAATTTGCACAGCTTTTGAAGAGTGAGCGACCGAGGTCTGCACCGCGGAAAGTTTTCGGGGGTGTGCACCGTGGCGACCGGTTCTGGCGCGCTCCCAGAACGACGAGCGCGCGAGCCCACCTGCGTGCCGAAACTCGGCGGCCGACACACAACCACGCCGCTTGGCGGTGCGCTCTCGTATAGACCAGGGAACGGGGAAGTCTCCGACTTCAACGTAACAGAGGTGTGCGAATATTCAAGAAAGCTAGAATAGCCAATCGAATATGGCGTCATTAGGTTCACTGCCCTCAAGTCAAATATCTGCTATTTGTTTGTGCCATCAAAGTTGGGATTTCTATTCGAAAACTTTTTTTTAACTTTGTGTTTAAAATGGATACGAGAGGGAATCGTATTAAGAACAAACAGGCGTTATCACTGTGACGAATCGCGCAATGGTGGGCCAGAAGTACAAAGACAAGCCAGCGCGCTTAGAAGACGATCCGAAACGCTTGCGTCGTGTCTGGAAATAACCATATGATTGTTCAGAACGTATCTCTACTCTACGATTAGGTGTCATCACTATTTGATTGCATATCGTAATTACTCGACCCGCATTCGATTAAGCGCAAATTGTTGCTGGTATTCGCAAACTTCGGAAAAGCAAGTGGACGAAGTCGCCAACACAAGCTTGCCCTGCTGTGCGCTTCGTGAATGCGCAACGCCAGTAATAAAAATGTAATGTAGTCGTGGTGCCAAGGACCAGCACATTCATGACGATTATAAGGGCTGTTGTGGTGTTGAAGCAAAATTAGCTCGAGCCTCTGCAAAATGAATGAACCTTTTAAATATTAGTGCTATCATTACGCAGTCTCTGCGGATGTATCCAATTCACGTCGCACCACGCTCGCATGCTGTACACGCAATTTGAGGTTCAAGATGTGGTCGTATCCGCCACAGTTATTCCAGCGCGTGACATATCCATGTGCGTGCAGGCAAGCACGAATGCTAGACTATTTTCTTTATTCCAGTTTTACGCCCACTACACACATGCTCTACGACTACGGTTGAAGGGGCTGTTGCCGTGTGCGGAGTAATATTGCAGCCTACAGGCCTGCTACGAATTGCATAAAAGCAAACGAAAGTCTAGAGTAGGTAAAAAATTCACAAAAACCAGGAATAGGCGCTGAGCTGAAAGTGGTGAGACTCAGTAACGTTCGCGTATGCCTTAGGTCTCTCTCTCTTTTTTTCTTTTGTACTTTCCTGCGTTCCTTTTTCTTTCTTTTTTTTTTTTTTTTGAACACGGGGCCACAAAAGCTGCGGGTAAGGCTGTCGGCGCGACGGCTGCCATTCGAGCGGAAATGTGAAAACTATAGCTACACAGCTTGCTTTCAGCGAAGCGTTACGTTATCACTACCTCGAACAGCAGACGGCCTCGGTTTCGCGCGCGAAGGCTTACCCGCACTGCGCCAGGCAGTGCCCGGTGCAGGATTTCCCCGTCGACAACTGCACGCTTTCTACTGCGTGAATTCGTCGTCTCGGCCGACGATAAAAGCCGCCGTCGAGCCAGCACAACGGCCTTTTATACAGTCTCAGAACTACACGTTTCACCACGTAAGAGCCATAAGAACTCCGATACCCGATCCTGCCACTTTATTGCGCGTAAAGGTACGTGGACGAATTTCTTGCTCTATCGATAACGGTAGTCCAACTTAAAACCGGTATACGCAGGTCCTTCAGAGCACACCAATGTGACAACATGTACGTTCCCGATGCAAACGCCTGCGTGCCAAGTTTTCTGCGCCCTCTAGGCGTGAAGCACGTCTCCTTCCCACGCAGCTACACCACAAGATGCCGCACCAGGGCAAGAACACCAGCTGCTTATCGAAGCTTGGCGATAAAAAAGAAACGCGAACGGCAGCAACTAGTTGCGGAGTCATGCTAAAGATAGAAGGACTCTGCGTCTAGCGTAAGCATATCGTACGCCGTGAAGGCAGTATACATACGGCGGTTGTCGCTTCGCTGGGCTATCTTGCGCTAGGCGTGGAGATAGGCGGCCGTTTCGCCTCCCTCATCTGCAAGCGAGGGAGGTGACGCAACGGAGAACCAGTGGCGCCCGGGAGGTGGAACTTTAATTAAAAAATTAAATTATGGGGTTTTACGTGCCAAAACCACTTTCTGATTATGAGGCACGCCGTAGTGGAGGACTCCGGAAATTTCGACCACCTGGGGTTCTTTAACGTGCACCTAAATCTAAGCACACGGGTGTTTTCGAATTTCGCCCCCATCGAAATGCGGCCGCAGTGGCCGGGATTCGATCCCTCGACCTCGTGCTCAGCAGCCCAACACCAAACTTTAATCGCGTCAACAAACCTTTGTGGCGCCCTCCGGTAGGGAATGCACAAAAATTAGGAGATGCCTTACATTTCGAACAAAAGACGCGCGCCTGCATGAGCGCTTGTTCTTGCCATATGCGTCCATGCCAGGCCCAGTTCAAGGTCACGCTCGTGTACAGGAGCGCATGCGCTGTCACATTACATCGTCCGGTGCCCAGTCATATGAAAGGACACATGTGTATCAAAATGACCGTCAAATTTTGCTGCTGCTAAACCACAACATAAATGAGCTACTCAAAACTGATTACGCCTCTCTCTAGGCTGTACGTTACAGCGCTTCTGTCTGCTCAAGTTTCACCGCTGGTCGCCCATAGGGCATTAAAGATGCCGACACTGTATGACCTAGCATCACTGTTGCATATTTCGCAAGCAAGTGTACATCCACGGAGAGCAATCCCGTTTGCAGCCCCGTTCTCTTTCAAGAAGGTTACACACAGTACTCTACAAGTTGGCGCGACAGTCAAAACATCACGCTGTAAACATAACCAAGCTGACGAACGGTTGCTGCAGAAATAATGGCAGCCGTCTATACTCAATTACAAGAAACAACAGTTGGACTACGCGGTCCATGGGTTCAGAGATCACAAGACGAATTCTACAAGACATAGTTATCCAAATATATGTATACGAGGGTACTAAGAAAACCGGGTCGATAGCACCAGCTTCGAAATACGCGCCTCCAAAGTGGGTATGGCGAATATACAAGTGCTCTATACGCAGTATATCATAAGAAACCAACAAACACTGACACCAAGGACAACATAGGGGAAATTACTTGTGCTTATTAAATGAAATAAGGAAATGATAGATTAATGGAAATGAAAGCGGATGAAAGAACTTACCGCAGGTGGGGAACAATCCCACAACCTTCGCATTTCGCGTGCGATGCTCTACCAATTGAGCTACCGCGGCGCCGTTTTCCAATCCACTTTCTTGGGTATTCATGTTTTCTAGTAGAACGCTGGGAATGTTTGCCAGCGCCACCACTCACATACCTTGGCGGCGGATGTGGAACATCCTTTCTGCCGCTGGCGTCGCGAGAATGCGATCTTTTTGGGTGAAGGCAACCGGTCAAGAAGAAGAAGTATTTTAATGATTGGAAAATGTAGAGAGGTCGGCCGGATAATGGAGGCAACCGGTCAACCTTCGCGAAATGCGAACGTTGTGGGATCGTTCCCCACCCGCGATAAGTTTTTTTTTTTTTATCCACTTTCATTTCCATTAATTTATCGTTTCTTTATTTCCTTTATTAAGCACAAGTAATTTTCCTTATGTTGTCCTTGGTGTCAGTGTTTGTTGGCTTCTTATGATATGACTAATAAACATCAGGCCCCTCGGTTAACCCCCTTTCTTCTCGTTTATTACATAACTAAGGTCTCGAATCCGGCGACGTTGATGCCTTCAGGTAGCATATGTAGGTTTATTGACCGGTTGCCTTCAACCAAAAATATCACGTTCTCGTGAAGCCAGCGGCAGAAAGGATGTTCCACATCCGCCGCCAAGGTCTGTGAGTGGTGGCGCTGGCTAGCATTCCCAGCGTTCTACTAGAAAACATGAATACCCAAGAAAGTGGATTGGAAAACGGCGCCGCGGTAGCTCAATTGGTAGAGCATCGCACGCGAAATGCGAAGGTTGTGGGATTGTTCCCCACCTGCGGTAAGTTCTTTCATCCGCTTTCATTTCCATTAATCTATCATTTCCTTATTTCATTTAATAAGCACAAGTAATTTCCCCTATGTTGTCCTTGGTGTCAGTGTTTGTTGGCTTCTTATGGTATGACTAATAAAAATAAGGCCCCTCGGTTAACCCCCTTTCTTCTCGTCTATACGCAGTATAGTATGTCGTACAGAAGTGTTTATGAAAAGATGTTGTAACAGTACATGGAATAGCAACGTGTCTGTCCGCAGATTTTCGGAACCTGGAAATCTTGAAATTGGTGCTTTTTTTTTTAACAACTATACAGTATAAGCATGCCTTCAGCAGTGATTGATTTCAGAGAAATAGAGAGAGAGATGAAGAGGAAAGGCAGGGAGGTTAATGTGATATTAGCATCCGGTTTGCTATACGCTACACTGGGGTTGGGAGATAGGGATTAGAAAAAGGACAGAGAAGAAAGAATTTAAAAAATTCACACAGAGAGACACTCACGAAGGGTGTTCCAGTTAGGGACGGATTGATTTCAAGTTCGCAAATGGCCTGCACTACTTAAAATCCCACATATGACTTGCATTTCTGAACGCGTTATTTGTCAAATTCTGGTTATTTAATTACTTACTGCCGCAATATATAGCATCTGCTCTGGGAAATTATGTGTGGGTAAAAAGAAATCCTCTCTCTGCGTTTTCGACCTTGACCGAAACACTAGGTGCGCATCATTCACCGTGCGCATCATTCAACAGGAACGCTGTGCTGACGACCGCAATATATCGGCCTCATTTCTGACCACTGCAGCTGCACAACCGCAGACAAGAAAAACAAAAATCAACCGTCCTTTGATTGGGTGTACACGTAAACGAATTTAACTGCATAGCCACCAACAAAGTTTAAGCTTGTCTACCAGACTATGGCACCGGTTCTTTACATATTATTCCGGCAGGTTGGTTACATTTTGAATTCAAATTTTTCTTTGATTGGCCTCTTCGTGCAAGCATGTCCTCTCGGTAACAAACAAATGCCACATTTTTGAACTAGCAATGGTTGCGATGGTACGGCGCCATCGGCTGTCGTGCCACCCAGCGTCGATTCAGTACCGCGTAATTGTAAGTGCCTCAACTTCAGGGATTTATTTTTTTGTAGTTTTTCGCAAGAGCACATTAATTTACAGCTGCCTTGGTTTACAATATGACTTTGTACACCACTGCTAAACAGCCCAAATATTAGAAACAGACAAGCACAACGACCGGTGGCCACATATAATAGCCGTCGTTATAGCCATGCGAACAAGAAAATGGCCCGTGCGCAACCATGGCCAAGACGAATACACAGCCCTCCTCTGCGCCCTTTCGACAGCGCAATCGGTGGCTTCGACGAAGGCAAGATAACGGTCGCGAAGCACTAGTCTCACACGCAGCTCTTCGGCGTTCGAACAGCTTCCTTATTTCATTGCTTTCATTTAGCTGACGTGCACTTGTTATCAATTAATTTTGCAACGTCCATCATTTAATAAAGGTTATAACAGAACTTGGTGTGGCGTTTACAGCGGTTAAACAGAGTAAATGCAGTGTCACTGGTTTCCAACAATAGACAAGCCCGTCAGCAAGAGCACATTTGAGGCCTTCGTTTGCAATGTTGCATGCGTGCGACGGAAGTTGCGCGAACTCGTGAAGTTGCTCGGATGAATGACGTAAATGACCAGCGCGACTAACCAACAGACCGGTACTCGTTCTCACTGATAACGCACATATTTTACGGCAAAGGTTGAGCGTATATGAAAAAAGTTTTGACTCACAGCTCGAACTCGAGTTCTTTGCCACACCGGTATGAGGCGGGCCGCGTCGAGCGCCGCGTTATCGAGCCGGACCATGGCCGAATCGGCGTCAGTGCCACGGAGACCACTGGAGTCGGGCACGCGTCGGCGGGCAACGCGTGCGGCCACGCAGCCTCGACGAAGCGGTGACGGCGGCGGCCAAGTGTCGACTAGCTAGCTCGCACGACACCCAACAACCCGACACCGTTAACCTGATGCGTGGCCGACGCAACAGCACAGACGCAGAGGGAAAGAACAAAGCGACGATCAGTCGAGGGCGGCGGTGAGCAACTCCCGCGGAGAAGACGAGCCTTCCGTTTCATCGACGCGCTCCACCAACTTTAGCAGGCGGCGCAGCTTTGCGCGAAGCCGGCGTCACCTCCGCTCCTGGGCGACGAAAGAGGAAAGGCGTCTGCCCCTCGGCGTGCGCACAACCGCAACCGTCCTTACGTACTCGGGTGGCCACGTCCGAACCCGTCGGCCTCGCGGCTACATACCAGTGGAGTGGCGACAGCGAGCAGTGAAATCTGATAAATAATTTTAAAAAACAAAGAATCGCTACTCTCTCTGGAGGCGAATAGACTTGCCGGCTAGACAACATTGGGCATGCGATGCGACTACTGTGCTACCGTGGTTGCGTCGGCTCAAGGGTGAGCAAGTTCATGCCCGCGTCACGTCACGCATTTAGATCTTTAATTTAGATGGATCTGTCGCGCCTCCTGGCGCAGTACAGGTGTGCACGTCCGAACACCTCGCCGAGAAAGGAATATCTTACGCGACGCGCCTACACATACGGGGGAGGGGGGGGGGGAAGTGAAGAGGAGAGCGGACTCACGGATCTTCGGATGTAGGGCATGGGCGGAAGGCTCCGGCGGCCGAGGAAGAAGCAGCAAGAGCAGACGACCGGACGTGCGTAGAGCCGAGCGGGAATGTCGACCGGCTGACAGGCAACATGAACCGGGAGGTGTGCGGCGCGCGGAGGCGCCCCATTGGCTGGCGAGTACACACATTGGCACACGTCACAGCCGTGCCCCCGGCGCCACGTTTTATTCTTAGCGTGGCGTGGACCGCGCTCGCACGCGCCAACATCGGCATTGCAAGCTGTGCTTTCCTGTTTTGCAGGATCGTCCGCTCGCCCAACATGAAACCGGCTGCTGCGGCGGCGGCAGGGCTCTCACTCGCCCCGGTCTGCGTGCGCGCGCGCGCGTGCGACCGAGTTTCCGCTCGGCACGCAATTCGGGGAGCTTCTCGCGAACGCCGACGCGTGCGCTGTTTTAGAGCGCAGCTCTTTGGCGTCCGTTCCTGGGTTTCGCGTCGTCGTCGGCGTCGTCGTCGGCGTCGGCCTCGTAACCAGCTCCGCCCCCCTTTCATCCCCCCAGCGCTAGCAACGACCGACTGATACCGCTGGATGCCGCTGACGCCGCTAGAGAGTCAAGATAACGTGACTGCATAGAACACCGTCGCCGCCATGCAGAAAGAGTATCAGTCAAAGGCATCAGTCAGTCGCTGCTATCTCTTCCCTCCTCCCTTTATCGTGTTGTCCGCTTGCTGCGCGCGCTTCTGCCCCCATCGTTTGCCGCTGGGTGTACACGCCGCCCCCCTCCGCTTCCGCTTACTGCTGGTTGCTCTCGACGGCGGCGATGAGCCTCCGCTTCGGCGGCGCGAACTGCAGGGTCTTCTCGGCGGCGGCGATGAGCTTCTGCTTCAGCCTCGCTTACTGCTGGTTGCTCTCGACGGCGGCAATGAGCCTCCGCTTCGGCGGCGCGAACGGCAGGGTCTTCTCGGCGGCGGCGCTTAGCCTCTGCTTCCCCCACGGCTGTGACAACCTCGCGAGGCACTTGTATAGATCTCGTCTTTGAGAATCAAGCATTGGTGTACCAAGTCGAACATATATCAGTCTATTTCTCCGACCACAAAGCTTCCTTCATGACTGTCAAGAACTGTTAGTGGAGTCTTTGTTAAAGGAATACGTGTGAAAAATAAAAAAAAAATTCTGTGATAGCGCATACATGTGTTGCTCGATTTCTTTGCCTCAATCTATCCAAAAGGTGAAACAGCTTATTTGCTGCGCTCAAATTTCGCATTAGGAAGTAACGTAATCGTCGGTAATTTTTTTTGAAGAAACCCACGCAATCTAGCCGGCCCTTACGTCACTCATGGTCGACGCGAGCGCAACCGCGTGCGCGGCGTCTCCTTGATATAGTGACACCCGCTTACAGCGAACTTGCCTACAGGGAATTATGACCTGCGTGGAAACCGCCAAGACTATATAATCGCCCCTGAAAGCCCTTATACTAACATCGAATGTTGATGCATTATCGAACTTGGTGGGGGAACACATACTGCCGCCACCAAGACAGTCTCGACAAATAAAGCGCCAAGCACGCGATTGGGCCATGTATACTTATGCAGTATATGGTATATCTCGGAGAAGGGCTTTCGTCAATTCCAGTTAATAACACTACTCGGACTTCGAAGTTGTTAGTACAAGTGAATAGTACTCGATGATGAACTTTTGCGCTGCAGAGAAAGAAATCAGCTTTGTTAACAGCAAATCAACTGATTTTGTGAATTATTTATCTAAAATATTTTATTCACGTGAGACGCTGCCTGCCTTCTGACTAAAGTGGTGGGAGCTGCGCATGAGAACACCAATAATAAACTTAGATTTCCATTAAGTAGGAACCGTGCTCCAGCTTGGATATGTTACCTCTTCAGCGCTCATTTGGCATTTCAATATTACGTTTACTCCACCAGGAAGAGATTTAAAGGAAGTTAACGATTGACAGCAATTCTTCATTGTGTGGCTTGGGATATACCAAACTGCTGGATGTGTCGAACGAATTATCCAGCAACAAGATAATGCCGGGTCTGACCGAGGCACAAGGGGGCAGGCAAGATCAGAGCCGTGACGTCATGATAGTCGACAAACAGCGCGTCAGACAATGAGCACCCACGCTGATGGCGCTTTTACGTCTTTAACGCCGAAGATGACACAGCGAGTTATGAGAGACGTCGAATATGTGGAGGACTCCCGGTTGATGTTGACTACCTCGCGTTCTTGAACGTGCACCTAAATCTAAATATATATATATATATATATATACGTGCGCCTTTGCACTTCGCCTTCATTGAAATGCGGTCACCGTTGCCGGTATTCCCAGCCGCGACCTCGTGCTCAGCAGCAGAACGCCATAGCCACAAAGTCATCGCGGCGGGTTTTCGATTTTCGCATATTCATGCTTCGCGGTTGAACAGATGCCAAAAAACATGTAAAGGAATAACCGGACAGGAAAACAACGACTGGACTTTACATGTTAGGGAAAAAAAAAGAAATAAAGTGGATGTAGAGCGAAAAGTGCAGGGCTGTCTTTGTCAATCACCGTCAGGGACGCTACGTCATCTTTGTGTGACGTGCGTCCGGCGCAACAAGTCATTGGTGTGGCAGGTATTCCGCTGGCTGATTATAAGTAAGCAAAAATAAAAATATACTCCAAAATGGAACGATCCTGAATACAGCCCTTAGAGATGGCTTAGCTTTTCTACTCTGCATCTTTTGACGGCTCCTAATGCAGCCAACAAAATTGCTGTTCGCTAGCATGACAGTACCGCTATATACAAGCGACAAAGCGTTGGCCGTTGAAAACAGACACAGAATCTGTTATCCGTATCCAAGGGCTTCGCTTTTCGGAGGGTATATTCTGAACAGTATGCTGCCTACACAAGTCAAGTCGTGGCATAAACAAGAAACCTAATACCGGTGTCGTTCAGCTACGCCTGACATCGAGCGTACGGGGGTTATGCTAACCCGTGCTACCCATGGAAACAAGCACAACGTCGTATGAGAAGGCTACGCATTCGGGCAGCTTTCAGCGCATGATTCGTGGCACTGAGCTGCATAGCTTCTTACGCTTGTGCATCATCAGTGTCACTTCCGTGCCACGCCTATGCTCGTCGTGATGACACTGCTTCGCAGTACGATTCCTCTAACGACGCGTTAATGTTCGCGCACCGGTTCCACCCACTGTTGCCAGGTGCAACGTTGCTGTGCACATGGGAGATACGTGAACTCTAGGAGGCGTTGCTGCCACTACGTGTACAGCAGACATCTTCGTGAAACGAGACACGCCTCAGGAGCAGCGGATTGAGACGCCCGCCGTCTACAGGTTTGACGAGCGCAACTATAGAGAGACAAAAGACGCGGTGCGCAATTACGCGAGCAACCGACACTGTTTGAGTTGCTGAGCCACGCAGTTAATGTCAAAAAACAGGCAGGCCATCTTATGCACGACTGAAGCATGACTGAAACATACACGAATGCGTGTGGTGGCGCTCTCCGACGCTTTTGGGTGCTCGTAAATTCCCACATACCCGCCGCGGTAGCTTAGCCGCTATAGGACATTGCGCCTCTGAGATCGAGTTCGCGGCTTCGATACTGGACGCCGGGGCCGCCGATCGATGTGGGCGCAATGCGAGAACGTTCGTATGCTCAGATAAGGGTGCACGGTAAAGAATCCCAGCTGGTCAAAATTAAACCGGAGTTACTCATTGCACCGTGCCTCATTATCAGATCGTGGTTCTGGCCCCTAAAACAGCAGAATTTAATTTTGAACTCACAAATTAGAACGAGTCTTTTTCACCCCCTAAACATGTTGAGAGCTCTCGCTGCACAGTCGAATCCGCACGATAGCTGCGGTCAAGCTTGCAGTTATCTACGTGCTCTCCATAAAAACTGCAGACAAGTGTTTTAGAAACGATGATCTTCGGTGGGCCCACGGTGTTCACCTATGTGTCGGAACTCACGTTATAAGCGGCGTGCCGCCCTCCCGCGACGTGTCCTCACTCGTTGTTAACAAGTTCCAGAGGAAGGCTTTAGAGATGAAAAGAAAAACGTAAACATCTCCGCGTTTTATTTTTTCGACGACGACGCCCCGCTGAGCACGTTCGTTTCTCACCGGTGCTACTCCCCCCCCCCCCCCCCAATCTTCTTTTCTTTTTTTTCCTTTGCATTTTTTCAAAATCACCAAGCATCCGCTTTCTGTCGTCGCTTAATTGTTGGAAAACTTGTGCGGAGGATTACACTCTCCTGTGTAACTATATATAGACGAGCATGTAGTTGCGATCTCGGAGCGATAAGAAGTCGAGGTGGGCACTTATCCGCCGCAGCATTGTGCGAGCCACGGTGGTAGCATGACTCGCCAAAACAAGGGGAGCGTGTGGCCGCGCGGCCGCGCGGCCGCCGAACTCTACGAGTCGTCCGCGCGCGCCGCCTCTCTTTTTTGTGGCGCAGGAACTCAGGCACGATTAAAGGCACGACTGCCTCGGCAAAAGAGCCTCCCTCTTCAAGGCCGCCTCCTTTCCCGTCCGCACCGATGTTTTCTTTGGTCGAAAGCAATTACTTCGCCGCCGAGAGAGAAAGACGCGACCGCTTTGGCAGTTATTAATGTTCACCGGACAGCCGTGCGCGAGCGAGCGCGCGCGGTGATTAGGCTTTCCTCCGCGCTGCAGTACACGCAACGTGCGCGAGCCGAAACGTTAGCCGGTCGGCGAATGAATTCGCCGGGACCTGTGTTTCATCATCGCGGCCGTCAAGAGCGAGCCCCCACCGTGGGGGAGGCAGCAATGCAGCCGCTGGAATCGCGCGCGTATAACGCGCCTGCACTCACAGCGGGAGTTCCGGGCGGTCACGAGCCGCAAGCGTGGAGTACATCTTGCGAAGACCCCACCGCGCGCCGAACCATCTCTGCACGTCTGCCCCGTACAGTGCATCTGCGCGGCGTCTGAGAGAAAAGTTCGAGGGAGTGCGTTCGACCCGCGTACTCGAGAACCGCTTGCGGCCACTGCTTCCTGTAAGTTGCCCCAGGTAGAGGAACGCTGGGGCCACAGTACCAGCCGATCGAACCGGAGAACGAACGTGAATTCTGCCTTCTGTCAGTGTGCATTGTCTTCTTCCGATAGAGCTGCAGAGCTTTAGGGAAGCTTTCGAGGGTAATGAATAAATCCAAATCTGAACGCTATTTATATTGTTAATGTCCATATCAAACATAAAATCCCAACACAAAAGGACAGAAATTCACACCCGCCGGCTTGTCGAGGAACGAGTCCAAAGCGGCAGAGGGAACTGGACAAGCGACAGCTCCAGCGACCACAGAAATCCGCTTCAGGTAACAAGAAAGTCCCACTGCTGCAAAGAATTCGAGAACTCCAGAGTGACCTCGGACATAAGTTCCACTCGCCGGCAGTGCAGTAAATCGGCGCAACGGTGCCGCTGGCAAGTGGCCCACGTACAGTCCGATGCCAACGTGCATACAAAACAAGGTGCAAAGAAGAACCAGAACAAACCATTCGAAAATTATTTCATCTGGCCCTATAGCTTCTTTTCGCTGCGCGTTTCGCTGCGCAGCGTTGTTTTGGACGCACGTTGGAATCGGTGGGTCACTCGTCAACGGCACCGTTGCGCCGATTTACTGCACTGCCGTCGAGTGGAACTTATGTCCGAGGTCACGCTGGAGTTCTCGAATTCTTTGCAGCAGTGGGACTTTCTTGTTACCTGCAGCGTATTTCTGTGGTCGCTGGAGCTGTCCCTCGTCCAGTTCCCTCTGCCGCTTTGGACTCATTCCTCGACAAGCCGGCGGGTGTAAATTTCTGTCCTTTTGTGTTGGGATTTTATGTTTGATACGACATTAACAATATAAATAGCGTTCAGATTTGTATGTACTCATTGCCCTTGAATAAGTGAGTTAAAAGATGCGAGGACTGGCGTAACAGACCAACGTTTAGCACGCACCTTACAGGTTTACTCCTTCGATGCTTCCCCTAGATGTGACGTACACAGCTTTTTCTGCAGTATTCCAAAGCATTGAGGCAAAGCGGAATTTAAAAACCGTGTGCAGTATCCTGTGCTTCGAAACTTATTAAGGCCATCGTAAAGCATTTAGGAGATAGCAAACGAATAGGCTTACGACATGTGCGCTGCTCACAGGATGTAATAACTTCTCATCCTGCGAATAATGTTTGCCCAAGCACCGTTTTCTCCACGACTTTGTTATGCAAGGACGTCCACCTTTTCTATTTCTTCCTTCTTGACGCACATCAGGCTGACTGTAACGGCTAACGCACAGTCCTAGGCTAACGTCTAAACGTCTGGACGTTCCCGGCCAGCTTTTTCTTTTGCACGAGCACCTTCGGCCAGCCATTCCGTTATCTTTCTCTTCAACGGTGTTGACTGATGAGCAACGCGAGCGAGCAAGTAGGGAAAGTTCACCCGTTTCTTGTTTTTTTCTTATTTTTAGCTTTTACTCATGCAAACAGCGCGAAGCAATCCTCGTGGTGGTGAGCAGAGTTCTACGCTGGCCTGTGCCCCCTGGCGTTGGTTTTGTCTAGGTCATTTGCATGTGCGGGCCGAGTAAAGACGACGCCTTGCTTTGTGCTCAGTCAACGACAAGCTCCACTTCGGCGGCGCACGTCAACATGCCTCATAGGTGGTGATCGTGCCCAGACCTAATTATTATGCTTACGTTCCTTGATTTCTCTCTTGCGTTGCCCAACAGCCTCAGGCAGCAGCGGTTGCTAAGAGCGACAGCTGCTGGGCGAACGCTTCACATCGCCACTCATTACAGAGCCGCGCGTCGAGCGCAGTATGTCGTCGTTGTTGTCAGTATCGATTACCGAGAGAAACGATGCGCCAGCGGGCTGTGTATGCTACTTGAGTGTGTTTGCTCAGATTCTTTGTGCAAACACCGACGTTCTGCTACCGGTCTGTCATTGCACACTGGGCGCATTTACTGATGTCCTTTGCAGCAATGTACTGTGCCCCGAGTACCGATGTCTTGCACATCCCGGATGAGAGATAGCATCAAAGGACTTGATCTAAACTGTACATCACACCATGCAAGACGCGTTAATCAACGTTGAACAGTAAAATTTGCGAAAAAGCAAGAAAAAAATATGGCGCACGAAAATAAGTTCCACCGCGTCGTGCGCAGACTCGAAACATTGTCTTGTCTCTCGTAAAGGTTTCGCAGTTCCACTATGCTATCAGACTGAACAGTTATGTCGTCTTTTCTCGATGCTGATATTTACGAAAAGGAGAGATGCCGCTTTGTGCCGTAGCCTGGCGCTATTGTTCACAAGGTCATTAACTGGGCAAGTGCGTGATTGATCGCTCTGAAGAAAGGAAAAAAATAAATCAGCCCCAGCGGACGGCACCACAAAAAGGAAGGCAATAGAGAAAGATACACTGTAGTCGATAGCTGTACTGCATGGACAGCATCGAAAAAAACGGCTTAAATCAGGTCTAGTCTATAGTGTTTAGAAAAATTTTTGCGCTGAGGTTAACACAGGCCTGAAATTTAAAAGCAAATTGTTGCATAAAGTTACTCTATTCAAACTCCGCGACGAAAATTCTGAAATTGTGCGCTACCAGGTGTACCGAGCAGACAAATGTGTTGCACGCAAGTCTAGAACATAGCCTTTTTTTTTTTGGAACAAGGATATTAAGTCAACTGAAGATAATATCACTTGCTGTAACAACCAAACTGCCGCTTTATAGGTTTATAAATCAGAGGCAGTTTGAGAAATAGCGGCGTCTGTTTTAGTTACGGAAATTGAAGCTGTATATTCTTTCTATGTGGTTTTTGTTATCTATAAGAAACATAAAATGCGGCCTCAAATAAAACAAGTGCTGTCGTCATTATTCACTAAAGTTTGTTTTCTTTCGTCTTTTATTATTTTATTTTATTAGTGCAAGAAATTTTGTTCATATCGATCCAGTGGGTGCCTAAAAGAAATTCTGGTGCCGCACGTTTATTCCTGAGGTGTCTTGTCAGTAAACAAAAAAGGTCAAAATTAGAATTTAAAAAATACGCATGTGGCGTTTCTTCGGCCGTTTGGCGTGCCCCTGGCCAAAACAGGAGCCACCTCTTGCAGTCTTGAAGTCTCATTACAGACCCCGACTGAGCACACAGACCAAAGCCAAGTCTCGCGCCAATCGAGAAGAGGTTCTTGACCACCAGCACGTCACAGTTACCGAACAACACAACTTGACTCGAAAAGCTGGCACGAAATTCGCGGCCATGACGAAAGCGTCCGCGTGATGATGAAATGGCCCCCCGTCTCCTCACAACACAGCTGTCCCCGCTCTCTCTCCTCTCTCCTGGCCAAGAGTGCACGGTGCTGAAGTGAGCCAGGCTGGCACAGACAAGCGCCGGTCGATAGCGCCGTCGGCTCGCGTTGCCGCCAAGCTGTGCTCGGCGTCGGTGACCTTGTAGCCGCCTTGCGGCTCCGGCGATCGACGCGGTTCCGCCTCCCTATTGGCCAGCGGCCGACACACCCCACGTGACGTAGCGACACGTGGCGCACGCGACCAAAAAGCAACTCTTCCACCGTACGGGAGTCGAGCAACGGCTAGAGTAGTTAAATATATATCTGTTTGCGAGAGCGAGAGAGTCGCCTGCTCCGCCAGACTTCGCTTTCGAAACGCAGATGGAGGATCGGGCGACTGCATTATTTATTTCGTCCATAAAACTAAACGAGGCGCGGTACGCGACTTAAAATGCCTAGGCGGCACTGAGAAGTTTTTGCTTTCTTTCTCTCTTTTTGTGTAGTCTCTCAGTGCAGCGACTTCTCGCAGAATGGCAACATCCCTACCCAAACAAGCAGAGCGTGGCTGAACGAGCGTGTCTTAAAATGTCAACGTCTGCGCAGCGAAAGTGACCGAGTGGAAACTGCCCCGGCTGTCTCCATGCATTTCCACCAGGAAATCGACTATAATCAGGCGCTTATTGAGCGCATACACAATATACAGATGAAATGCCTTTGCTGTTAACCTTTTCCTTGAGCGGGCGTAGGTACTCAGGCACATATAGCAGGAACAGAGCTTTCATTCCTCTTAGACTGGTGAGCTCCTGGCTGAACCGAGATTTCGAGCACGCATTCGTGCAGGCAGCAAGTCAACCAATCTTTCTATAACACCTCAACATATACCAGTAGAGGTGACCCCAACAGGACATTCGACAGAACAGTAATATCCGGCTGGACTTGCATGCTACGATTAATTTTTGATCGTCTGTTTGGCGAGTAAAGTTGATTGAAGAAGCTCACATTCCGAAGTCATTGCATTTCATTACGACATGACTTCGTGAAAAATGTCAACTGTCAAAGCATATAATAAAACTTGTTGGCTGCGCCATGGAGGATATCGGGGTATCGGCAACCGTCGAACGGCACCGTGAACATAGACAAAATTTGAACAAATCCAGGACAATCCCCTAAATAAATAGCCACTGGATGCTGCTTGGAAAACTTGAAGGCAATGTCGACACAACCAAACCCGCTGACGATATTTTCGCGTTTACTTCAGCTAAGATTTCGTGTATAAGTCTCTTGTACCGATTCAACAATTCCTTAGTAGGCTTCCTTTTAATCTTCGGCCATACGGCTGAGACAATCCCCTAATTTTGCATTGGCTCATTCGCTTTCTAATGGAGGATGGCGTACCACTAACACTATATTTCTTCTGTTTGACATAAGAAAGACGTTCTGCTGAGACGGTTTTCGTATTAGCGTGTCCAGCCGCATTCAGGACATTGTGCTTATAACTGTAAAATACCAATGCAGCCGAGCCTGTTTCCCGATAGTCTAAAGTACCCAACAGCGACCATGCACGGTGCCGTCTGTAAGAGCATTGCCCAACCGCGCGTTTTAACCTGGTCTGAATTTGCTCCGGCGTTTAGCATGATAAAGCTCGGGTTAACACAGGCTCGTACATTAAGATGTACATAGTTCACCTAGCTTCAAGGTTGTTGTCCTTACTGTTTGGTTTTTCTGTGTTGGTGCCCTTACTGCTGTTAATGGTTTATTTCAATAGTTTGCTTCGTAGTACATATCCACACCATTTCCAATATGTTTCAGCCCTTGTTTCGGCGTCTATGATGTCGGCACCGCGCGCACGAGAGAAGGTCATGCGGCCCAAACTTTTCTAGTCACGTTTAGTAAATGACTCTTACAATATGTAAAGGCATTCCTTTGGTGTTATTTACGCAAATCATTTTTGTTGCAATTACACCATGGACCCTAACGTAAAACTATTGCAATGTGCTTTTGTTCTAATCTCCTGGTGTCAAATTTACGTAATCGCTGAGGCAAGCATCGGAGAGTGAAACCCAGCGTTGTTTGAAAAAGTCCAATCAAACGCGCTTCTCATTTATAGAAAATTCGTCTATTTTTTTTCCTTTCATAACGAATAGCATTGCCTACATTGAGCAGTTTTTCTGGCTGACAAGAGGCGAGGAGTACGCTCAAGTAGGGAGAGTTTCAATGGGGCCGAAATAGCGCAGTGAAAGTAGATAACCAGTTGAGGTGGGTCGGCTGGCGTCTGCGATTGGTCCGCTTTCCCTTACTTAGCTTGCGGTGGCTGGTCGAAAATCGCGCTGGTGCACAACGGACAGTTAGAAATGCCGCCAGAACGGATCCTCAGCAAAGGAGAATTGGCAGAGCAATCTCGTATTTACTTATTTATTTATTTATTTTACAATACTGCAGGCCCTCGTCGGGACCATGCAGGAGTGGTTACATGGAATGCAGTACAAAAAAAAAAGATGAAAATGAACCTAATGTGTCCAAAACAAAGAGCATTAGCACACACAAAAATGAACATACTCAATAAATATATACACTGTTTAAATGAGTGGTTCGGGAAGCATGAGAAACAGCGTTTACCATAAGAATGCATCTGCAGAGGCTGCATATGAAATACAGGTAATTCCACCATTCCAATTCCAGATTCTCAATACTATCAATAAATGTGTTGGCAGATGGGCAGTTTACGGCTCTAGAGCGTAGTACGTTCCAATGGGAAATAGCATGTGGGAATAAAGAGTACTTGTGAGTGTTATTATGGCTGGGATGGTGTCGTATTGATTTATTATGATTGGTTCGGGCAGAAAGTCTGAATGGCGCTTGAATGTATGTTGCTTGTGGTATTCGATAGGAGCCGTGATAAAGCACGTATATAAATTTTAATCTGGAAATCATTCTACGTTGGAGCCAGTGGTTGAACGTTAGCCTTGACGCGCAGGTTCGTAATGCTCGTTTGACGTGAATATTGTGAATATATAAATCTTAATGCTAAGTTCTGTATGCGTTCTAGTTTGTCTTAAATACTGCGGAGCCCAAATAATGTCAGCATACCCTAAAGTGAGGGTTCTGTATGCATTTAATTTAGCACTAGGAGGTGTGTTTCTAAGTTTTCTTCTCAAGAAATGTAGTTTACCTAGCGCCTTGTCATATATGTTATGTATATGAGTTTCCCAATTTAATTTTGTTGTAAGAGTGACCCCGAGATATGCGACCCCATCGTGTTTTCTTAGTGGTATATTGTTTATTCTGTATGTAAACTGAAGCGCATTTTTCTTGTGTGTGAAGGAGATACTGGTAGTTTTTGGTGCATTCAGTTTCATCCCCCATATGTTGCCCCAATTTTGTATAGCAGCTAACGAATCGTTTAGTTTTACCTGATCCTCTCTGGCATTCACTGTTGTGTACACTACGCAATCATCGGCGAATAGGCGCATTTGAATAGGCGGCTGAACGCGTGAACGAATATCATTGATGTAGATCCGAAATAGGAGGGGCGCAAGAACCGAGCCTTCTGGAACACCAGAAAAAACGTTGATGTAATCAGACATAATATCATTCACAGCTACGCATTGCTTTCTGTTTTCGAAATAGTTCTTGATCCATGATACTGTTTTCTCGTGTACACCAATGACAATTAGTTTAGTAATAAGATCTGGATGAGGAACAACACCAAAGGCCTTTGAAAAATCTAAGAAAATGGCATCCATTTGGCATATTTGGTATACCTGACGAAAGGGCTCGATAACGTTATGCTGCCATGCAAAATATTTTATAATACGCAAATAAATACATGCTCCCCGGCAGCAATGAGTAGCGAGTACCAGAGCGACCGGTGGGCAGCCATTTTCTATTCCTTTCGGAATGGGGCAGTCTACAGCTATTCATAAAAAAATTCAGTTTCGTTCGGCGTATTAATGCGTCTTTAACGCGCACACATCACTTTGACGCGATGAATTTTCGCGGTTTGTGACGTCGCGTGACAGACAGGAGAAGTGGGCGCAGCCAGAAAAGGTTTGAGCAAGGACAGAGGGCTAATGGTGGAAAAGGCGTAGAATCAGAAATAAGTTTTTCGGTCGTTCGGTCTAATCATGCATAATCAGTGTGCCCATATGGGGAGTTCTCGCGGTTTTCGTGACGTCGCGTGACAGACAGGTGAACTGGAGTTGCCCGAAAATTTTTCGCCCAAACATGGATGGCCGATTGGAGCATTGCAATAGAGACTGAAAACACTATGCACGCGTTGTTGGACCGTTGGCTTGAGTAGAAGCAGCCACGCGATATACTAATATAGGGAGTACTGGGCAACCCCATTTCTCCATCCGCGCCATACTTGAGCCGCGGCCACTTGCAGGTTTTTTTTAAAGAAGGCGGCGGCTAGTGCTATGAGAACATTTTTGACTAGCTCGAACGTGTGTTGAAAGTATTAGCGCGTATTGGGGGGCGCCTACATTTATTTGTTGATTTACTTGTTTGTTGACGTACCGCAGTTCAATTGACATAAACGGGAGATGTTGGCACCAAGATATGGTAGAGGCTGCTCTTTTTCATATGAGTAACATAATTGTGCCACTTCCTTAAAATGAATACTTTTTCGAGGTTTTAGTGCAGTATGGTGACTCCCTTAATTGCCGGAGAACTTTTATGGAGTAGCCAAAGCACTGCTTTCCCCGCAACTCTAGCACTCCAGTTAAATCTATCGATCTGACATGCATATTGCTGTTGAACTAAGTTATCCCATCCTCATTCATAATGTTTCTCGTCAATGACGGTGTTTGTCGACCTAGCGGGAGAGGCCGCCCGAAGCGCGCACTCCGGCGTCACTGCAGTGTGTTGACCGACGGCCGGCTCCTCCGTCGGCGCTTTTCTATCGCCTCCTTCTACCGCTGACGTCGGCGGCGGGCGCAGCTCGGCTGCTCAATTTCAGGCTGCCTGCGGGGCGAAAGCGCCTGGCACCGCTCTGCCGCGCGAGGCGGCGTTTCGTCCTTCTTATCTCCGGCACTTTCGCTGGCGAGAGAAACAAACTCCCTTCTTTATTGAGACGGAGACCCGCAATCACGCGGCGTGTTGATTCCGAAGCGTTATAAGGGAAGAAGCCTATTCCCGTAGCGAGGAAGTGAACAACAAAGTTCACTCGTTAAATTTAAGCGCATTTTCCCTCCTTGATCTTTCGTGCCTCCTTCTCTAGAAGACGCGCAGATTAAGGAGTGTGCGCATAGGGTTTGATGGCCTCGTTTCGTCATTTCGTCCTTTCACTCAGGCTGAAGAAGCCTTCGTGTGGGAAGACAATTACGCAGTTCTCAATTTCGCAGTATAAACTATGACATTCCGGTCTCACGGCATTTCGCCATGGCGTGTCTCCCTACACTCGATGGCCACTACGTACGAACGCGAATGACGCCATTATTATGCCAACAAAAGCTCAAATAGCGCGCCGCCGCTTCATTGTCTCGATTGTCACGGATTGAGCAATCTTCTAAAATCCTGTACGAGCACATCCTGTCATCCTGCTCACGTTCAACGCGGTATATTGCGTTCATTTGCATCTTACGTAGGTGCCTTACAGGTTGCCACACATTAGATTTTGAAAAGCTTCGCACGCACCGAATTAGACACCGCCGTGCAGAACGAAGATATAAGCGCACAAAGTCCATTCATGATTTCAGATTGGCCAGACGAACACAGAATAAAATACAGCGTCGTATGAACAAACTGGCATCACAACGATGGATGTCTTTCTGCGAGTCTCCAGATCCCCGAAAGCCTTTGGCTTTTATATGGAAAACTGTTCGTGGCCTCCGTGCAACCCCTGGACAGCGCCACCCGTTTAATTGCCTGGCTCTTCATCTACAATGCAAAGAAATTGAAGACGCAGAATCCTTCTATAGGAGGATTGCCGGTGAAGCAAATTCCACTGGAACGCAGGCTCCAGACCACTCACCATTCTCACGTGATCCCCCATGGAGTGCCTTTTTTCTCTGGAAGAACTAGAGGCTCCGCTTGCTTTATGCAAGCGGTCCTAAGCGCAAGGACCAGATGACATTACATATAGCGCTCTGTGTAACCTTGGTGAACGGGCTCAAAAGGCACTTCTTCTCCTGTGCAATGACTAGTGGCAGACTGGCACGGTTCCCTGGGAATAGAAGACAAGTCCCCTGATTCCGCTTCTCAAAACTGGCAAGTCGTCTTTGTACATTGCGTCATAGTCCGATCGCGCTTGCTAGTTGTGTACGAAAAGTAATGGAACGCATGGTTCTAACATGTCTGGAGTGGTACCTAAAACACTATGAAATTGATCCAGACACGTTGGCAGGATTCAGGCGCGGCCGTTCATCTATAGACAACGTTTTCGACTTGGTAACGTGTACGTCGAATTCTAGAAGGCCTGTATACACTTGTCTGCTGCTTTGTTTCTAGGCGCTAAAGGGGCTTACGATAACGTTACCCATGCAGCCATCCTTAAAGCGTTAGAAGCAATAGGACTTGGTGGCAAGATGTATCTCTGGGTTCGTAGCTCTATACAGATGCGATTATTCTGCGTGCTCACCGGGGATAACCCTACACTCCAGCATTACAGTAGCCGCGGAGTCCCTCAAGGCGGAGTACTTAGCTCGACGCTTTTTAATATAGCTCTTATTGGGCTACTCGAGGACCTGTCAAACACCGTTCGACTCTCTATCTACGCCGAAGAGATCGGTATCTGGACGTCGGGGGTGACACGGCTTCAGCTTCGCGCTCGGCTTCAGAAGGCGGCCTCATCGACATCATGTTACCTTCGTAAGCAAGGTTCTGGAGGTGACGTGGGTAAAGTGCGCAGTGGTGATGTTTACCCGGAAGTCGATGTCTGCATACGCCATATGAACCAACGGACAAGTGATATCGTCCAGGAGAAGTCGCAGGTTCCTGGGTGTTGTGATTGACAGAGACGTGTCCTGGACTCCTCACGTGAACCCCGTGAAAAAGCGACTCATTGCTATATGTCACGTGTTCGCGTTCCTTGGCGGAAAGAACTTGGGGGTGTCCACACAATCCGTTACAGCTGTACAGGGTGTTTGTTGGATTTCTCCGGTGCAGCCTGCCTTATATCGGACACCTGCAAAACCAATTTGCGTACAGTTCAACGCATTCAAGCCCAAGCTCTGAGGGTATGCCTTGAATTACCACGTAGTGCGTCAAAGACTGAAACTATTGCCATTGCTCAGGATTATTCAATCACGACGCACATCGCTGTCAAGACAATTCGTGTGCATGTCGGTCACATTGCCCGGACCCCTTGCCACCACCTCGCCGCACTCAACATGGAAAGACCCCGCATGTCATTTAGCACAACTGCCAGTGCATATCGTTCCTCGCTTACATCGGGGTACACACCTGCGGCCAGGTCGGTGTCTCCTCCATGGTTTGTGTACGTCGTCCTGAAGTACACCTCAGAATTCCAGCGCTTCAGAAATAGTCAGATCTACCACCGCTTGCACTAAAACAATTGAGCTTAGTCCTTTTGTACGAGAAATACAGTAGCCACGTATACACATCTATACTGACGGATAGACCACATCAACCAGTTCTGGGGATGATTTGTTTATACCGACACTGCGATTCAAGAGGTCACGTGTCACGACGTTCACGGCTGCAGAACTGATGGCTCTGCGCAGTGCGCTTCAATTTATTGACACAGAGAGTCCTGGTACATGGACTGTGTTTTCCGACTTCAGACTGCCTTTACACATCATGCAGTCAATTCTCAGACGTGGAGCTCACGAACAGCTAACATACTAAATCGTCAAAATTCATCAAGACGTCAAACAGAAAGGCCACGAAATTATTTTCCAGTGGCTATCTGGCCATGCGGGATCAATAGAAATGTTCACGCAGGCAAAGGTGCCCGAGAGTCACATCAAGAACAACGCAGCGTTCCCATTCCTATTTCTAGGACAGACGATGCAAGGCAGCTTCGTCACCTAACACGCAAGCTCTCTTTAACAGAGTGGAACAACCCAAATACAAGGCGCGCCAGGTTGTACACACAGAACCCTTCGCTACAACTCCGACCTCCAACCGGGCTTCGCCGACGTGAAGCATCGCTTCTATACCGGTTGTGGTTGGGAGTGGCTTTCATGAAGGCGTACACTACTTTGATTTAGTGTAATAGTTCTGCGGAAACCCGCAAGGTGGAGAAGCAATCAATAAGGGAAAAATAAGACATCCACCCAATCGTAGTAATTGCTAAAAAGAAAGCCCATACGGGTTCCTCGAAAGAAAAGCCTCGCAGTTGAAGAAAAATTAGTCCTGGTCCGGGATGTGTTTCCGGGGACACAACCAAATTGTAGCCGGGACGAATTTCCGGGACATCCACCCAAGCGCAGCAATTGCTACGATTGGGTGGATGTCTCATTTTCCCTGAATTAACTAATTTGATTGGAATAACCTACAGTGCTGCATGCGACGTCTGCGGCGTGGAAGAGAACATGGAACATTTATTGTGCAATTGTCATCGATTTCAATCGGAAAGACAAAAATTATATATGGCATTGCGACGACTGGACGATCGGCTGTTGCCTTTGCAGGTGCTACTTGAAGACCGTACCCATCGCTCGTCGGCCCACAAAGCTATGAAGGCCCTCTTGCCTTTCTTGAGAGCGACTGACCTATGTGAACGCCTTTGACTCGCGCAGGCCCTCCGCGTGCGTGCGCGAAACTCACCGCTGCTTTCCTCGCCCTCCCCTCCCACTTATCTTTCTATTCCCTCTTTCCCGTCTCCCAGAGTAGGGTAGACAACCAGACGCATTTCTGGCTAGCATCCCTGCCTTCTCTCTTTATTTCCCCCACCTCCTCCTACGCAGATTGCACGTGTGCGAGCCTGCCTTGAAATACCACCAAATGAGCGACCAGATAAGTCTGCCAGGCTGAGTGTTCTGGGACCCCGTAACTACTGCAGCAGCAGTAGTAACCTATTTTTATGTTCACTGCAGGACGAAGGCCTCTCCTAATTATCTCCAATTAACCCTTTCCTGCGTGACTACACACCAGCTATGAGATTCTTGCGCCACAACCAGCACTGACTCAACACATACGCTAAACCCCTCCAAGATTACATGCTGTAGGAGTACAGACACCTATGCGAAATTCCTATATGGGCACGCGCAGCGGCCTGGCTAGACCGCCCTTAGCTACCGAGACACTGTCGCCAGTCTGCACGACTAATCGCCGCAGGAGCATGCTATAGCTTCCTGAGCCACGGGTCTGGTGCTAGCGTCGTCACTTGCCACCGGAAACGCCCGGTGTCAGCGCACTGGCCAGCTACTCATGGCACCCTGCACGGTGATGTGACTACTAAAGTATCGTGCAACGCAACGTTACAGGTTATTCTCATCGCCAGACCAGCTTCGCTGCCAAACGCAGTGCGTGCCACCGCTACCGAATAGGGCGCCTCTGCGGCGTAAGCGGCGCACAAGGCGACCGGGACCGGAGGCCGCCTTCTATGGGCCCCACGCGCGTAACCTCCTCAGCGGCGGCGGCAGCAGTCGCCGTCTGGTGCGCCGCTAAGTGGCCACGATTCTTTCTCCGCTCGCACTCTCAAATGGCCGCCACCGCTCTCTCGTTGGCGTGTAAGCGCCGTCTCGCCCAAAACCGTACAGTATGGCGAAAGCTACGCGGCCTGGAGGGACATTCGAGCAAGAAGCAGCGCGGAGTTTAGCCAGCGATTAGACTCCCTAGATCCATTACAACATACAATTGAATATTTGCACTGTCGTCTGCTTCTCTACTGGAGGACAAAATTGCACGGCGTGCGCAGGAACTCCCGGAGTTGGCGCCTTCGCTCGGGTGACGCTAGCTCTGCAGCCTCCACAGCACTGCATGCTTTAGTAAGACTGCGTAAGCTCGAGCTCTACGGGCGCGCGCTCTCTCTCTCTCTTGGCTGCTGCCGCAACCATTTAACGAGGAACGGGGGGGAGAACAGACTTGCAACAGCGCGCCAGACGATACAACGTCACGAGGTGTACGTACGTAAACTGAGTCGGAAAAGCAATCAGTCAAACAAGAACGCGTAACTTGCGTTCAGCACAAGCTGCCCCTCATCGCCTCCTAGCTGTGCTCTAGCGGACGAAATGACGTACGGGGCGACGAAGTTGCGCTCGTGCAACGTCTTGAAAAAGAAAAAAAAAAATACTACGAGGAAGAGTATCAAAGAAAGAAAAGAAGGAACAGGAAAAAACTCTACGGACGCGTCCAGTCCGACTCATCAGCTGCGCGTGTCATTTGCAGTAGCTTGAACTGTGGCCACCTCTATGCGCTACAAGACGCTTTGACGCGCTGAAGCGCAACCATTTCGGTACACGATTCGACGTCCTTCAATTACTCAGCTGGCTTTCGCAATAACTTGCCGACGCCAATTACAGAAGTAATTATAGCTTGTGCTGCGTGAGAGCAACCGCGTAGAAGGGCAGCAACATCTGCGGAAGACACTACGACTGCGGCGTATCGTGCACTTGCGCGATAAGGCCGGTCTATAGCAGGACGAGATTTACCTTCAGCACGCCCAAAGTTTCAGTCATGCTTCACATCTTACTGCGCCAGAGAGTGAGATAGGCTTTAGTGAAGAAAAGGGGGCAGAGCGATCGGCTTGAGCTAGTGTGCTCGCATCTGAGTCTCTGCATAATGCCCATAAAGCTCACTACTCGGTAACAGGAACTAACAAAGCTCTGTTATCAAATGGTCCATGATATAAAGAACATTAATACTCGCCTAATTTTCGCATCAATTATGTAAATTGTCAGGCGATGAAAGTCCACCTTATACAAGAAGTGATGTTATAGCATGTCTTAAGGATAGCCATGTCTAGCATGTCACTTCAGTTAAACTGTAGGTGATAACAGGTTAGGCCTGTTTGTTTTCGAAAGTTCTTTCACAATTCCCCGTCTGCGTAATACTTTAACACGGCGCAATAGCAAATTAAATATTTTTTTGTGCCGAAATCCCTTTGGCATTACAGCTTTCGTTCTTCAGTTGGCTGCGCGGCAATACTATTCGTTAATTTTGAGGATGTTTCGACGTTAAGACGCTACAGATGTACTGTCACTGAAAGCTGGCTGACTTCGCTCCGCAGTTCCGTGCGGTCATTCTTGGCCGTATTTGATTCCACAGTAGGATCGACGGCAAACGCGTGCAGACAATGACGCAGTAATCACGAATGCCCGACAGCAATGTACTCCATAGCGTGTGTTGTTTTTCTCGCTAGGGCTAATCCAAGCATTTATCTCATGACACGTCACTGATTTCACCTCGCAGCCATGGCAGCCTGAGGAGACAGATATCAGTGCCTCCGCGTACGGCCCAACTGCATACTCTCGGTCACTGATAAGGCTGGTCGAGGCATGCCCGCAACAACAAATATCATCCTTCGATTTCTGACAGAGCAGTGTATAGGAAAATATCAAGACCACCTATAACAAATATATCTGGTGACTTTCGGTGAACCTCCCAGAAAAAAATTGATTGAACTTTATATAATGTAATCGAAGGTAACAAAATGGGCCTGCTCTCGTTGTAAGGACGCCGTCGCCTTCTTAGGACAAACAATTTGGCGTACACAAGATCTATAGCACGCGGTTCCTGAAAGGGAAATCCCGTACGCTGTTCTGAGTGACAGCGCAAGCTTGCTAGCGTGCCGCTCGCGCTTGGCCCCTTACAGTTGCAGCTGAACGACACGGCGATCGATCTGCTACACATTCACCTATCATATGCGTCCACATCCGTCCTCGGTCACAGCACAGCGCGTGTCATTTCCGTGATGGCGCAAGTGACGAGGGACCACGGAATGCAAGCGCCGCCACACAAAAGGCGCGTACGTTGACCGAACGTACAGAGTACGGAGACGTGTGGTGCATACGTACATGTATACATTACCCAAGCAATGCTGCTGCCACGCGAACGCCCAGGAAGAAAACAAGCTGCTTTATCTCTTTGCCAAAGTGCTCAGGGAGTCTTCTTTTTTTATGTTTGCCGTTCTACACACGAGGCTTTTCTATCTGCGCCAACGGCTCGCTTTCTTTCCCCCCCCCCCCCCCCCCCGCGCGTGCGACGAGCCAAAGAGCAAATTCAAGAGTCACTGTCGTCCAGCGGTCGCAAAGTTCCCAGGATCTGACGCCCTCGCGACAAGCGCAGCGCGAAGTACACGAGACCGAGGTGATTTCGCCCTTGGCCACTAAACAGTACCACCACCCGACCACTACAAAAGGCTGGCGCACACAGAAATGGAAACAAAGAAAAAAAAACGAAAACAGACGTGTTCATTCGCAAGCACTCGAAAGGCAATCTTATACGCTGATGTTGACGGAGGAGCTTTTGTGCAGAGCGCTATGGCACTGACACAGCTCTGGATGCGTTGTGTTTTATGAGAATCCTACATCCTTTGGGGAAGATAGCCGCTGCTGGGCTTCAACCACACGAAGGAGTAAGATTACAAAAATAACTTGTGTGGAACGACAGTGTGGAGGCCGATGCGCGGCAGATAAAAGATAAAAGCCACCTGGTTCCCTTTGCGGCGATATACTACAATTGGGCAGATGGCAAGCTTTTCCTTCAGAGCAAGAGCAAGAGAGCGACAAGCAAAGGAAAGACAGGGAGGTTAATCAGAGACTATCTCCAGTTGGCTGCACTATGCCGGGGAGGGGAAAAGGGATGCGACAGATTAGAGAAAAAGGATATGAAAAGATGAAAAAGCCTTACACAATACAGAACTGTTTTCGTGGGCGCTGTAACAAAGTCTGCGGAGGCGTTGCATAGTTTTACAGAGTGTCAACGTCCCACTATAACATTCTACATCAAACAGTGCACAGTCACAATTTGTCATAACTTGTCACACATTCCGGTGTCTTAAATAATGCAGCAGTACCTCCATAGTGGCTCGCGCTGATGTTCGTGTAGGCAATTTTCCAAGACCGTTGTTTTCCGTGAGTGGGCGCTTGTCCAGTTGTTCTATAGCGTGGCCGAGAGGGCTTCGCTTTGCGGGTTGAAACGAGCACAACCGCAAAGAAGGTGCGCGATCGTTTTGCTGCATCCGCAGGAGTCACAAAGTGGGCTACACTTTCCGTTCCGATAAGAAAGGAGTATGCATTTTAACATGCTACTGCAAGCCATAGACGGACTAGAACAGTGCAGTCACTTCGTGGAAGGTCGGACAGAATACGGAGCTGTAAATTAGGGCCGAGGGTATGAAAGCGAGCACTTGTGATGTCGAATTCATCTTTGCCTTCAAAATCGAGAAATAGCTGTGGCACTCATAAGCACACAACCGTAGTCTTTGTGAAAACTTTCGTAGCCATTCCGCGACTGTTAAGATCTTTGTTTCCTGAAAAATTTGTGTATATAGCAAACCGGAATCTCGCGCGGTTAACCTCCTTGACTTCCCCGCCCCGTTTCTCTCTCTCTCTCTCTCTCTCTCTCTCTCTCTAGATTTAATATGAATGGCGATGACATCAAGCCGTAAGTTTAATTTGTGTAAACAGGAGCTGCTGCGAATCTCCTTATTCCATAATGTCCCTTCCCTCAAAACTCCACCTCGACTCAAGACAGCGGATGACAGCGCCGTCCCTATACAGAATTTGTCACTGCGCCACTGCGCTTCATTGATACTCCGCCCATTCTTGAGAAGCTTAGCACCTTCTTCGGACGAAGGGTAGCTCTGAGCTGAACTCGGTTGAGTGGAGGGAACGCTTCTTAAGTCTTTGAGCACGAAAGTCATACTAGAAAAGAAAAAAAAAGAACGTCGACGTGCTGCGACATTGGAATATGCTAAAGACCGCTTGGTGTGTTCAAATGATCCACCGCCCTCTATAACGACGTTCCTCAAAAGTACCTACACAAATTGAGGCTCTCAAAGTGTGGCCGATTATTGTTATATGCACAAAACTAATAATAACAACAAACCTAATACGCAGCGTCGTCGAAACGCATTGTGATTATCCGCATGCACGTCATGAAGGGGAAATTCTACGGCAGTAGCTCAGACAACTAAGCGAGACCAATTCGCCTTGGAATAAAGCGAAGGAGAAACGGGGATACAAAGGCAAGGTCACACGGAACAAAGAGCGGCGCCCAGCACGTTTGTTCTTTGCATGATCGGCGTCCGATATCCTTGCGATTTGTCCTAATGCAAACCCACTTCCACAGCGCCTCGTTCGCGCACCTTAGAAAGCCTCTTCGGTCAGCTTCGAGCAGACAGCGAGACGCGCCTTCGAGCCAGTCGTTGGAGACGTAGCAATTTAGCGTAATCGTGTGTCGCAAGACCGCAATAAACGCCGCGCAGTCCGGCGGTTTTCGACGCCACGACTACATTGCCACATACCCTCGCAATCGCTCCGCAAGCGCTGGCACCATTGAATGCACTACGCTGTGCAGCGCTCTGGCACAGCAAGGGCTGGCATCAGCTAGTCTGAAAGTCCATTTTATAAAGCAGTCAGCGCAAAATAATTATTCCAGGTTATCCCGTTCGGCAGATCTGGCTAATAACAGCGGCTCTGGGTTCTCACGAAAACATGTTAACCTCCAGCGCGAACAGTGTCGCGAACTCCGCGAATCTGCAGCGCTGCACAGTCGTGTCCGCGTGATAAGACCGCACCGAGGTTTCCTCGGTTCAAAAATTCGTGTACTCCCGCAAGGCCAAAAATCGTAATGCTATAGCAGCAGCTCGTTGCATCTGCGCGCTGTTCACTGCGGCTAGCGTGAGAGGTGATGGCAGTGGCGCCGCCAACATTTGTATACACAAAGCCCCAGGCGTACATTCATCGTGTACGTGCATTCCCGGCGGCTGGCTATGCAGCTGTGGCGTCCTTCCTCGTTCCGCCAGTCCCTGCACCCCGCAAGCGTCATCCAGTTCCCCCTAAACGCTTTGCGTCGACGCAATAACGTCACGTGGACGCTCGTCGCGCCAGACACCACGACCACCGTCGCGCGATGGCGCGTTCTTCTGAGCGAGGAAAAAAGGAGGCAAATACACCAGTTCTCGATTACGCGTCTGTGTAACGACAGACGCAACCTTATTCGACTAGCAACGGAAAAACTCCGTTAAGCGCACCGGTACAAGCGAAAATGGTGCAGGGGCGTTTCTCCGTTAAAGAAAAGGAGCACTCCTCTCGAGGCAGCCATGCAGAGATGAAGAGCTTCATCACATTTGTGTGACAGCCACCTTACGCATAGAGTTCTTTAGTTGCTGCCCCGACTTTGACATATTTGCATTCTTTCTCCTAAAGTCATGGAAGAGTTACACAGGAAGTAGTGCACTGCAAACAGTGGCAATATTTTCAATAAATTAGCTTTGCAAGTCTTGTGACGACATCACGACCATAATAAGTTAACATAGACGTTACGTAGTTTGTGATAATTATTTAAGCAAGAACACAAAAGTATTAGACGTTTCTTCATATGAACGCTCATAAAGCTAGTTTAATCTGCATGGAAGTTCACTTATTGCATATATGCAATTATTCTATTGTTCACTGCATAGATAATTAACGATCCTGTGTCGCAGCCGAGACATAGCTCTTGCCACATTTAACATGGCTCATTATGCTCTTCCTATAGCTTCTTATTATGCTTCTCATTATGCTCATTCATTCTCTCATTATGCTCTTCCTATAGCTAACTATTTCACCTGCATTAAACCACAAAACCTTCAAGAAATATAGATTCCTTACTTTTGTGGCTTAGATAACGATAATCTTTCACTGCTAATGTAACTTGTTTATGGTACATCTTGGCTATATTACTCATAAAATATTTTGTTTTTCGAGATACAGCAGCACCAAGTTTCCAGGTGCGAGCGCTCTTTACACACACACACACACACACACACACACACAAAAAGTCAGCCAGTTCTCTCGCCTCCCAAGGGAAATAAAATTCACCATATAAGAATGCATTTTCATGTGCCTTTTTGGTTTCTCTGTTGGCTGCAGTTAATATTCAGCCTAAGCGAGTATAATCTTGCTACGTTAAACCTTAGTGGGAAACATCCCAGTACAATGCAAATGCAATGGAAATTCGCCGCAGACTAAGTCCAGTGACTATTCATTATCTATCCAATAAGAAAATGACACAATGATACTAGCTCCGATGCACATTCAATAGATTCATGATGGCGACTTTTCATGACTGTTCATCATCATCATCATCATCATCATCATCGTCGTCGTCGTCGTCATCATCATCATTTATTATTCCCTTAAGGGCCCCATGTGGGGTATTACGTAAGGAACATCTGTTCAACAGATGTTCCATGAAATACCACTGGAATTTCCACAATTTCGTTGTTGGTGGTGGCACAAAATATCAACGGAAAATCGATGGATTTGCAGCAACATTCCTTGTAAGGGTGATATGTCTATCCAACTAAACAGGAGAATGTAACCATACCTTGTCCATACTAAGGTGTACCGGGAAATTCTTGCGCTCTTCTTTTATACTTCACTTGTTAGCCCGAAAGGACAAATTCCGTCACGAATGAGGCCTGTTTGCCTCTTAGGCACACCTGGCTGTTTACCTGTTTCTCAGTACGACTTCCACCATTTTCTGAGTCAAAAATGATACCATGGCTTCATGCGCCTGACGATGGCGCAAGAAGCTACATGCACACTAGTGCAGTCCTTGAAGTACACCGGCCTGGGTGTCCGTTCACAGTCCTGCCATCCTCCCGCGCGCACGAAGCGCTCCCTCCCTCCCACTTTCTAGACGCCATTTGCCTCACTACCTGTGTAGGTAGCAAATCGGACGTTCGTCTGGTCGACCTGCCTGCCTTGCTTCTGCTTGCTTTCTCTCTCTCTCCTTTTCCTCACAGAAAGAGCGTGCCAAATGCTACAGGCACGAGGACGGTGCCGCGCCTGAGATGCCCGAGGTGGTCACACTTCGATAAGTTCCCAACTCACCCCATCTATAAACTTTAAAAGTAATAGCCCGTAAATACTAAACCCAAGAGCCGTCATTGCCCACGCGAGCGTGCGTGATCTAGGTGAAGTATTACAACGGCGTATTTCGTGGTCTCTCCGATGCAAAACCTTCCGAAACCTCTCAGCTTCAGAAGCATCTATTTGAACGATTGAATCGATTAGCACATGTGTAAAGATGCGAAAACATCAGACCATAAACTTTCTTGCACTACAGCATATAGCCCATTTGCGGGCACCCAAATGCCCCGTTTCCTCGATGTGCCGCCCTTTACCCAGTGGCAGGTACCACAAGGGCAAGTGCGAATGCATACAGCGGACGAGCGCGTTTAGTCAAAAGAATATTTGGCTTCCCCTTGGCTGGCACGGATGTGTTAAATTGGCATCAATTATTGACCCATTCTCTGACGCTTCAGCACGGTGGCGCTTTCGAGAAGAAAACAGCCAGTGTTTTCTGCACCGGCATTATTGGAGCTTGCGCACATTGCACACAGCTTATGTTAGCCTATAACGCGCATCTGTAAATGTCTGTATAGTTCAGCGCAGCGTGAAGACGTCTCTAAACTGCACGAGTTTCCAGTATTTATATCACACGAATGTTCTTATCTGACCTCTATACATCTGGTCCCGTAGCCATAAAAAAGTACTATCGTATAAACAGCAGGTGCCAGCTCATCGTCATGCCGTACATATTATAGCGACAGCAGCTGACCAATGGCAAACGGCCCTAATGATCGAAATAACGGGTTTGTGAATTCGGCTTCTGATTTATTTTCCACAGCAGCTGCACTTTCGCGTGACTACGGTTCCTGGTTTCACTCCCGGACACGGCAGTTTCACTTCGATGGAGACGGCATGCGAAAACTAACTAGATCGCGCAATGATATTTCGCGGTAAGGAAACCCAGGTCGTCCTACTTAATCCAGACACCTCGATTACAGCGGCCGCCACGGCGAGATGCAGTTGTGAAATGCTATAGTCAGGCACTCTATCAGTCAACCGATAAATCAATGTAACTATAAACTGTCTGACTTCGCTTTCTACTGTCCTCGGAACACATGCCATCAGAGCAGCCTTTGTCTGGCGTGCATATTACATCTTGTGAAATCGAAATGAACGTCTTTAACTACTGAGCTACACACGACAGCGCCGCATAGCTGGGATTAAAGTACAACTCTAAAGCCTAAAAATCTACCTGTCAAGAGGGAAAGCAACTTTATTATTTATTTTTATTATTTATTTATTTATTTAAGACAGGCCATAGTAAGGCTTAGCGCTGTAGTTGTTCGCATGTGTTAAGCGATGACTTGCATGCACTTGGAAGCCCACGCTACTAGGAATCCAAAGTAAAGATGTAAGGACGATAGAGGGAAATACAATGCGAATAAAATTTGACAGTTCAACCCTTTTATTCACGCACGCTGTTGGAAGGAATTTTGAACCACCGAGGAAAAGTAACTACGTATTGGCTTGATTGGTCTGCGTACATGTGTCTCTTAGATAGACGACATGTAATCTGACACCTCTCGTTTGCTCAACTTGCGATGCATTGATCGGGTGCGAAGCTTAACTTCTTCGAACCTTGCGTTCGGCTAATGTTTGCACCAAGCCGATCGTATACCAACCCAACCAACTCACGATCATCAGCTGGTGTCATCCGTTCTACGCACTAATCGTTTTAAGTATATCTTTTCACGGACAGTCAACCAGTGAAATGCATTGTCATCTAATTGTTTTCGGCATGTGGCATTTTGGATTTTGCCATTTTCATTTTGATAGACGTGTTTTATGTGCTGACGAGTGAATAACAGCACAGGTAAATGCCTTATTTTACCTATCATTATGCAATATAATGCGATGCCTTCAAAATTTTGGGCTTTACTGATAAGCTCAATAAGGTGTTTCAGTGGTTGCAGCGTAGTTTTCCCTTATTAGAATTTTGTATCCTTGCCTACTGTATAATGTATCGATCGTATTAATTGTTCTTTTATCTTTTAGTGTCCTTGACTCCATGCTTGCTATTCGGACATTAGAATGTAGTAAATAAACATATAAAACCTTAAAGTTGTCAGTCAATAGTATAAATGAATTCCCAAAGAAGATTCAGTACCCCGCTCTGGTAAATCTTCCACATGCGTCTTACAGGCGTTGCACTAATTAAGCACTCACCAACCAAGTGTAATACCCAACCAGGCGGATTTCGGCTACCTTGACAGTGAGTATAGGTAATTGCCTCGCTTGTTTCTGGTTATAGGTGAACGTTAGTCAGACTCGTTACTTCTCTTTTTCTCACTTTTTATTTAAGCTAGCTGTCTTTTTTCTTCCTTGAAGCGCCCTCGAAGACTGCGCGATTCATTGACAAACGACTTCTTTTTCCCCTGTATATTCTTTGTCGCTTCTTCTCAGTCGGCTCCTCTTGAGTCAGCCAGGGCTAACAACTTCTTGATGAATTCAGGCAAGGTTGCAGACACTCGACCTCTACCGGCGGACTCTTTACCAACGCCTTGAAGGCTCTGGAAGGGCGCGCACTCACTTACACCCACTCCACGGCGAGAAAACCTGCGCTCATCAGCGCTTCGAAAATTGCCTCAAGCAAACAGGCGTAATGGCCTAGCCAAACACCCTTGCGCACACAATACTTGTGGGTTTTTGCTGATGTTTAAGCACGCACTGCTTGGCGCTAAAAGGTAAGACAAAGTTCAAACGCCAGCCACTCCCCGCCATTTCGTGATAATGCCCTCTGACCACGAGAGCGATAGAGGCTTTCAGAGTGTAATGACCCGCGAGAAGACTCCGAGTTCGTGCTCGGCGTAGGCACTGCAACGCATAACTAGCCCGGTAATTCACGCACACGCTAAACCGAGTGCCGCGCCTTGCCTTTGCAGGCGTGTAGGTGTTCGAAATAACCCGCGAACTCCTCAATGTTATACCGGCTGTGTGCACACGAGCGTATCAGATCACCTATGGGCGCGTGGATGCGACTTTGTTTCGCCTTGGATCATCTGGCTCTACGTGCGGCGGCTTCTACTTCGCCCGTCGTCGACGTTCGACAGCTCTCGTTAGCGCACGCTAATACCGATAGTCCTCAGACTTAGCGCGCGCAGTGATCCCTACAGCTCAAGAGACGGCCCAACACAAAAAGTCAAACCAATAATCAAACCGAACATGTTATACAGGCTTCCACTCTATAATCTCTCATCGTTACACTCCAAGCCAGACAGTTCTCCTTCGCTCCAGAAGCGGTTAAACTCGAAGCCCTTGTAATGGACAGCCGCCTGCGATAGTATCAAAGGCGATCTGGGCAAAACGAAAAAATGAAGGAAAAGGCCTCAGCGCCGCACACCTTTTCACTGTTCGTCAGAGGCGATCGTTCGGTGCAGTGCAACCACTGCATTCACGCGGCCGCCGAGAGGCGCGTTCTTTTCCTCGCCCTTCCTTCTAGGAGCCGCTGTCGTCCCGGCGCAGAGTGATCAGATTCGTGGCTTCGAAGCGCGTTGAACTGGGCGCTCCGTGATACTTTGTTCCGCCGGCCTATAGCCGCGCCGCTGCAGGCAACCCTTTCAATCATGCGTGCCCAACGCGAGGGAGTCCGGCTCCCCCGTCACACACGCTCTCGAGCCCGAGTATGGGGCAACGTGGCCAAGGGCACATCGCCGCAAACGGAATGACCTCGGCTTCAAAGGACCATTTATTTCTTCCACTCATGCCCCCACGGGGCACACGCGTCTCGAGAAGTGGTGGCGCAGTCGCAGCCGGTTCATCCGATTGGTGCTCCGATTGCGCGCACACACGCAGCACGAGATTCGTTAGGATTTGCGCAGACTTGATTTTGAATAGCGCTCATCACCCTATCTAATGCACGTGCACCACCCCGACCAGTGCCGCTGCACTGGGCGCCTTCTCGTACGGCCGCGCACGTCGCTGGACGACGAGGCGTGCCGCGTGGTGCTATCGCGAGATGCTTCTCGAAATTAACATGCGGTAAGGCAGGATTCGCGCTACTGGCTTAACTACCGCAGCTTGCGTATGACGTAACGTCATCGAATGTTTGAGCCAATTAGAAAACGTGACCTGGGCGCCACAACGGCAGTTGCATCTGATACTTGTGTCATGCCTCGCAGTCTGAATAGAATTGACGATCGGGTTCCGACCGTTACTCTGATGGTGCCCACGTCGCAACATGCCTGGCAGCACTGCATGCATGGCACCCTCCCTGTACGTGCACTCTCGCCTAAAGATATGCATCACCCGTCCGTATGCTAAGATGGAGTGGCGTCGGATGCTTTGTGGAGGTACAATAGACAAATATTTAAATACACCTGTATACACGCGGCAGTGTAGGAGCAGTTAGCCGGCAACTTGGACGCAGTAATCATCGTATTCTCCCTCTGCACTGCACGGGTAAAAATAGCAGCTAAATAAAAAAAAATCGGTGTTGTTGAGCACGCGATTTCTGACATGCTTAGATTAGCAACTGCTTTCTTTTCGACAGCCTATTTAGACAACCATAAGCGCATATTGCTTACGCTTCCGTCACGTCTAAGTCATGGCGCAGTCGAAGTGCCACATCGCGAAGAGCCTGCGGAAGCACATTCCATGCGTCGGTGTTCGACAGAGCAAGTGGGCATGTGAGAAAAAAAAAAGAAAAAAAAACATTTCTCGCTCTCCTCTCCCGCGTGGAAAACGGAACACGAAAAACTCACCAATAATAAAACCACACTAAGATCAGCACGACGTGTCTGCGCGCAAGTTGTGCATAGCCTAATTTCTCATGTTCTCTTTTTAAGCCCGCCTACAAGCTGGTTGCTGACAGATGCATAGGCTATAAGCCACATAAACAATGTAGCAAAGCCTCTGCGATGGCCACACCATTGAAAATTTTGGTCAGCTGGAGAATTCTGCCACCTAACTTGATAGTTTTCGACCAAGAAGAATCCATAATATATATCGCATCAAAAAGGCAAGTTGGGCCAGTTGATTGGGATTCATAGTGGTTCGTTACAGCGCAATACAAGACAAGGACACAAGAAGGTATAAAAACGACGACACGGGAAAATGGGAAAATGGGAAAATGTACTGTCAAACATGTGAACAGGTACATAACTTGCGCTAAGCAGGTTGTGTATACCATTCCATTATCTTGCGGTTGAGAGTACGTGGGACAAACGAAGCGATGTGTGAATGTTCGACTTCGTGAGCATGAGCTACCTCTTCAAGGGGTTGCGCCACTTCACCTCCCGGAGCATTGCAAGTCGCGCAGTTGTCGCCCCGATTAAAAAACAAAAAAAAGCTAGTGTCATTTTTAAACACGCAAGCCAATTAAGGGAAATCGCCGAGGCTCACAATATAAAGATTAGGGCCGAAGCGTGCATCAGCGAACCGTCTATCACTCTTCATGACAAGGAATTGCGTTACCTATGTCAATTTTGATCATGCGCCAGATTGCCACAGTTGCCTCGATGCATCTCTGTGCCTCGCGAATGTCATGGTTATAAACTGGCGCCTATATATGTGTTATACATATCTTCAATAATATGTCAGTTGAGAGGAACAGCGCCGTGTCGCCGTTTTTATACGTTCTTGTGTCCTTGCGCTGTAACAAACCACCATAATATATATCTATAGAATACAATAAGTTCCGCCCCTTTCCTTTAGCTGTTGCTTTGTCAACAGCACAGCGGATATTTATCATAATCTCAGCCGTCGTGCAGCGCGACGAAAGCTTGCACCATGATTCCTTCCATCATTCAAGTCCAATAAATAATTGCGTCATGTGCTCGCGCAACCAGAAGAAAGGCAAATTCATGATAGCTCTAGTAGCGGGCTGCAATCTTTTTCTGTAAGTTCTTGTGTACGTCACACATGTATTGCCTTATAAGGCAATACATGAAGAATGACGATATATCGTCATTCGTCGTCCAGGTTTCACAACTGTTTTGAATGTGTTTACCTCCGGCAGGCTTCACTTTTCCTCTCAGGGCACCGAACCGAACAGGAAAGCTATTCTCATTCGACAAAGTTGCCTCCTGTTTCCTCAGCGCCGATTCTTCAGTTCCTCTTGGCTTACGTCATTTGCGCAATAAATTGGGCAACATTAAATGAGCATTGAAACTACTGCGCCCACTCCGCAGCCGAATGTTCCCATAATCGCCGTTTTGCCATTCATCTCGTGCAGTGCTCCATCGGACGCAGCCTGCAAAGATACTCGCCTGTTTTCTCTAGAAAAGAAAAAAAAAAACTTCAGCTCCTTATTAGCAGTGGAAAGAATGAGTGGAGACTGAGGTACCGCCATCCTTCCAGGATAAGGCGCGTTTATCTTGCTCAAGTCAAGCGGCGTCTTTTCTCTTCACTCATAGGACTTTGCCGGAATCGCAGAGTTACCGGCCAAACGAACGTGAAGTGTAATGTCAGGTAATCCCACTGTGTGGGCACAACGTAAGCTTCTCAAGAACTCCGCGGAATGTCAGAAACGCGAAGACGCACGCATACCTTCACCCTCTTCCTCTCTCTCAAGGGAAAAACCGAGATGTCTGGGAAATGCCGACAGCGAGAGAAATCGAAATTTTCCGTTTGTAAATAAAAACAGCCAGCAGAATATGAGAGACATCGTGAACGGTTTGGACCACGCGCTACGAAATTTAGTTCGCGTAACCCCCTCTTGTCACCGGCCATCCTTACGGCTATCGCCCTCTTATCTTGCTTTGGCTAATCGTGAATGCTCCCAAGAATCTGCAAATCACGACGCGCCCGTAGATTTAAGACTACTTTCGTGAGTTGGGCTGCATTTCCTTATAGGCTAATCAATGCCGGTATGGCGAGGCACGAAAGCGAATGGGCGAATGCACGTGGGCGACCGAATCGACGACCGGTGGGCGCGAGTAGCGGTGATGCCTTCGCGCACACGGCGAGCGTCTTCACGAGGGTCACGTGCGAAGGCGTTGGCGCTCACCTTTTTCCGCTTGCCGTTGGTTGTTGCTGCCGTGGTGTCTATGACGGCGAGTTGTCCTTTCGTGGTACTCATGGCGAGCCGAGTGTGCGCGTGCGCTCACGCGCCGGGGCTTTAATAGACGGGCGGGGAAAGGACGCTCCTTCTCGCTGGTCGAACGGGTCTTCTGCTGACGCGCCACGTTTGAATGTCGTCGCCGTCTTCGCGACTGCCGCGAATGCGCGCTAACATGCCCACGGCTTACGTAAGAAACGTCCGCCGTCACTCGTACACGCTCGACGGTGGATCATATTCGGACGCGGTCTATGCAAGTTAATAATCGGCGCGACCGAAGCCGTCACGGCCCCAGCGGGGGGTATATGCGTGTCATGGAACTGCCAGACGATGCTTGTAAGTATACGCCGCGTTTGGGGTGGTTATCGAAGCTCCTTCGACTTCGGTATGACCACTGCTGCCATGGTTATGAAACCTACTGGGCGGAGAAGGAGGCGAGGGTCCAACGAAGGCCACCATTGCCCCAGCAGGAACGATTCTGTCCTGGACGGCTACCGCTACGGCTATAGCTTGGCACGCGCGCCCCCCGCATTCGATGCGTCTTTCTATCCGAGAGAGGTGCACAAAGCCGTGCCTTCCAGAGGATACCTCTCTGTCAATGCGGTGCTTCGTGGATCACACGTTGTGCTGAAGCCGTGGTTCCTTGCGCAACAGTGTGCGTCGTCTTCCTCACGACAAAAGCGGTGAAATGATTCACAGTGAAAGCGCTACATTGTTGCTCTAGTTCTTTTGCAGAGAAAAAAGAAAACTGCAGTTCCACAGTGGACAACGAAAACCACTGGACTTGCGCGAAGGCTCCCTAGGCAGAAATATGGCCGGATCTGGACTTGGCGTAATGTGTAGTAGACAGGCACATAGCGCACATAGCACGGCTACGACGTAGCTATTGACACTATGTAGTCTAATATAGCCTGCAGCGTGGCTATATTGTAGCGCGGATATAGCGTGGCGTGACATAGCATGGCCACATGTCGTGGTTCCAGCTGCACATAGCGATACCTTGAAAACCCTGGATTTAGATTAACATATCTGGTTCGTATAGCTGTTTATTTGGTTGCACACAATAAGCATATTGAATAGTTAGTTTTACAGCCAATACAACATTAGTGAGTCAGAATATAGAGAATAAGAAAGATTGTCTCAGTAGACGTTAAATTAAAAAAAAATAAGTCACTAAAACGTTGCGATTACTGTAAGAAATTGCAAGAGTATAAGTGAGATTATCACTTCCTTTATTATTTATATATTGAATCCAAGTCGAGATCCTGAAATATAGGCGCGAGCCGTAAGTTCACATGAAAACCAATTCTTTCCTCTTCATTGCCAGAAACCTGTCCACTCCAAGCATCTCATCAACTTTAGCAGCGACATCATGATCAAAGTGAAAAATTGAAAATGAAAGGCTGGTCCCGCATACCTGAGCTCACGCGTTGGCGATGACTTAATCTCGTTGTCAATTTGTGGCATCACAACGTCCGGCTTTTAGACTTTTTTCTACCCACCGCCAGGCACTCAATCTATCACACCTTGAAGCCGTAGGTGACGAACGTGTTCTTTCGTCCTTACAGCCGTTGCGCGCGGGTTCTATTATTCGTCCAGGTACTTGTCCAACCATGTATGCAATTGTTGCCGCAAGAAAAATGTCAGCACGAGGCGTCATCGGGCTCCCCGGAGTAGCGCGACGTTCCGATCTCCGATCTGTGCTCTTTGATATATAGGTGCAGGTTTTGCTCATGCAGAAGGTAGCTGATTTTACTACTCTACATCAATAGACTACAGGGAACAGAATTAGAGGAAGGAGAAGAAGTTTGGTTCGGCACAGTCGCACTGCTGTCTCGCTCCCTAGTGTTTTTGCATTTTTTCGACGTTTTATCAAATAGATTGGTCGAAGACGTCGGACGACTCGCCAAGGTACCTTCCCTACCGGAGGCCGGGGGGGCCTTCGCCTCCCGTCGCTTCGATAGGAGCCTGCAGAAGAGCCTGATTTGGTAGCGGCGAGAGCTCCGTCATGACTACGCCTGACCTGACACCAGGCCAGAGGCCACCGACTGACCCTGAGAGCAACGGTGACTGTAAGCGATACAAGGCTACAGAAACAGACGACGAGTCTACGCTTATTGACGATTGTGACATCACAGATCTGGACGATGAAGGCTTCAGGCTTGTGCGTCACCGCAAGAAGAGGACCATCGGAATCCCAGTGATTATTACCCCTGCCACAGAAGGAGCCATCCTGAAAAAACTAAATCGCATTGTTCTGTCTACAGAAATTGAAAAAATTCTTGGCGCATCGCCAGTTAGGAGCCGATTTACTGCTCAGGGAACCCTGCTTCTAGATGTACAGACAGAAGAGCATGTGAATTCCCTTCTCAGCTGCAAGTCAATCTCAGGGACTGCAATCTCAGCACGAGTGCCCAATTCGTACCTGCAAAACACGTGCATTATTAGAGGAGTACCGAAGTGGTACACTGACGAGGAACTGTTGGTATACCTAAAGCCACAAAGTGTTTACCATGCAAGGAGAGTCACGTGACGCGTTCAAATTTCCGAATACGATTGGGAGTCCAGGCGAACCAGCTCCGTGGTTCTTACGTTCGCTCCAAATACAGACCGTCCAGAGAAGATCAAAATGGGCTTCACAAGACACGAGACCATTGACTACGTTGAGACACCACCTCGGTGCTTCAAGTGTCAGTGCTATGGACATGTGGCCAAGTACTGCCGTGGTGAGCAGCGGTGTAAGAGATGTGGAGGACCGCACGATTTCAAAACGTGCGCATGCAGCGAGAACTTTCTATGTGCAAACTGCAGCTAGTTATAGCAAGTGTCCTACGCGGGCAGCGGCAATCATCATCATCATCATCATCATCATCATTTATTGACCCTTAAGGACTCTTTTCAGGGTATTACATAAAGGGGGGGGGGGGCAAAAGCATCAAGAAACACTATGGTCATTATTATACAATGGTTAACTAATTAGTACAACGGTAAACAAAACTTGGTATACATGCTAGTAGACGACGGGCAGTAAAGCGTAAGAAAACGTTTATCTTGGGGCAAACAGGAAAGGATGAGAAAAATACGACGAAGAAAAAGACAAACTCAGAGAGTCAGACGAAATCAAATGGAGCTCAAAGAGTGAAACTGATTTTCCAAGCCTGAAGCCTTCTTCAGGAATCCAGGACACAGTGGTGCCATCGCTCAGTGGACCGGCTAAAGCAGTCAAATCAATGAACAGAGGCCCCGTCGACGAGAAGACTGCTGAACAACCGGAGCAGCGAAGTTATGTGTCTGCACTGCAGCGACCCCAATCGCGTTGCGATGAATCGCGTTGCGATGCCGGCGAGCTCGATGAAGGAAATGCTCGAAGTAGTCCTGGCTCTCGAGTCGGTGAGTCTAAGCTCTGCCTCTTATTAAAGCACCTAGCAATATGGATGCGGTCAGGACACAATGTTCACCATCTCGTCCACAGGTGCCACTTATTATGCAATGTAACTGTGCGGGTCTTGCGCGCCATTTACCTGAACTGTCGCTTTTCTTACGCAATATGCCTGTGCCAAGTTCCAAGTTCAAAGTTCCAAGTTCCAGATCAATTTCTGGTTATGTCGCACATGGAAACCAAAGTATTCCGACATTTCCGAACGGAAGCGCCATGCTATATGTGAGACGTGAAATACCACATTACGTTCTACTAGTTCAAGACCTTTGCAGCAGTGCTTTGGAAGTCACTGCTGTACAAGTGCGGCTGGGAAACCGAAGCCTCAGCGTGGCCTCCGTATATGTGAGCTCTCGCCTGAAGGTCTCGATGGGAGAAATTATAAGAGACCTCTGCAGCCGCTGCCCAGCTCCAAGGATTATATGTGGGGACTTTAACGCGCACCATACTCTCTGGGGCGACAAGGCGACTGATGCACGTGGAAAGCAAATTGTTAGTACTTTAAACACCCAGGGACTCTGCGTGGCGAATGACAAACAGCCAACGTTTTTTTTCGACCACTGGCCTTTTACAGTGTCATTGACTTGACGTTACATTCAACGGACATCCTCGCATCATCAATGACTAGCAAAGATATAATGGGGAGTGATCATTTTCCTGTCTTCGTTAACAGTGCTGGATATAGAACCAACGGCCGAAGATCCTGTCCTGTGACGCATTGGGATACGTACAGGGACGGCCTAAGCGAATCATCTGGAGACCTGTTCGCGGACATGCTACGTAGCAAGAGATTGGCTACCGCTGAGCTGAAGCTACCCGACCACTTCCCCGCTCCGGATCTAAAGCTCAAAAATCTATGCGCTGCCCGTAGAAGAGCGGAACGGAGGCTGATGAGGACGAAGGGCGACCCACCAACGAAGACTATATATAACAGGATTAACGCAGTGATTCGACGTTATACAAGGAAACTAAGAAGAGATCAATGGGCATCATTTTGTGCAAGCCTATCGGTCTTCAAGCCAGTTTCAAGGATATGGTGGGTCGTTAATAACCTTGCTGGAAATTTTCGACCAAACAAGCCATTTGAAGCCCTAGCATTGAAGTTAGGCAAGACACTCGCTTGTCTTGCGAATTCCTTCTCTGAAATTTACTCTTCCGGCAGGCCAGCCGGCACAACCAACCCGCCTCCGCCGCAATCGTCGTCTCTAATGGGATGCTCCTTTCACACTCAGAGAGCTGGAACTAGCTATGAGCAGCCTCCGACGTCGCTGTGCGGTGGGACCTGACCTTAACGGTAATCAGATGCTGAGTAACCTACCGGTTGAAAGACGACGTGATTTGCTGGCATTTTTTAACCAAGTCTGGGCCAGTGGGGCTATCCCACATTTATGGAAGCTAGCACGGGTAGTCCCGGTTCTGAAGCCTGGAAAGAATCCTGCAGCTCTGGACTCGTACAGACCGGTATCACTGACCTCGTGTGCAGCGAAGCTAATGGAGAAGATGGCGTGCACAAGACTCGCTTGGTATGTCGAGCAGGGTCGAAAGCTACCATCGTGCATGACTGTATTTCGGCAGCGTCTAAGTGCTCAAGACAATGTGCTGGACCTGCTAAGCCACATAGAACATTACAGTGCGGATGGCCTGTCGACACTTGCTGTTTTCATGGATGTTTCTAAGGCTTACGACTACGTGTCTCAAAGGGCCATCATCAGCCAGTTACAAGTTATAGGCGTCATAGGTCATCTCTTGCACTTCATACATACGTTCCTCACTGATCGTCGCATCAGAGTTCGTCTTGGTGACACTTTGAGCGATGAAATACGTATATTTCGCGGCGTGCCACAGGGGAGTGTTTTATCTCCCCTACTATTTAACATTGCCATGAGTAGCCTCCCAAGAGTACTAAACCATCGAACACCAGTGAAGATATCTATACATGCCGATAATATCTGCATATGGGTCTCCGGCTACCAGCATCGCCGCCTCGCACGAATAGCCCAGGGAGCGGTAAAGGCCATTTAGGGCCACTTTGCAACGATTGGATTATCACTATCAGCAGAGAAATAATCATTCCTACTATTTCCTGGAGTGAAAAGGAAATCTACACGCTTGACGCTGAATTTGGACGGATACCAGATTCGACAAGTCACCAACGTCCGATTTCTGGGCGTTACCTTAGACCACAGGCTACTCTGGCGCCGCGGTGTTGACCACGTTGTGGCGTCATCGTCACCCGGGCTACATGTGCTCAAGCGAGTCGCTGGCATACGCTGGGGCAACCACCCGACGTCGACGCTACGGCTACATACAGCGTTGGTTACCAGTCGAATCCTGTATCAGCTACCTCTGATGTCACCCTCAGACAGCCAATACGAGCGCTTAGAAGCCATCCACAGAAAAGGTATCCGACTTTGCCTTGGAGTCCCTCAGCCAGCGTCAAACAAGAAAGTGCTCTACGAAGTTGAGTCACGCCCTCTACGACTTCAGGCTTCCCAGGCTCTCATGATCCAGCTACTACGATTGAGTGAGTCTACGCCTGGTAGAGCCCTCTTGCGACGTATAGGTAACACACCGCGCTCACATTTTTATGCAGCATTGAACACGCTTCGCGTATTAGGATTGCACTGCTCGAGACAGAGGGAAAGGATAGAACCACCCTGGACATTCGAGGACATCACATGCAACTTAAGTGTACCACGATTGCAATCAAAGAGCTGCATTCTATCTGCAGAAGCCAAGTCATTAGTCCTGGAACACCTGAACACGACTTACCCGAATCACCTACAAGTATACACAGATGGCTCTGTCAAGGCAGACGAAGACCGCTGCGCAGCTGCCATTCTATATTCCCTCTCTAAGATATACGTGGTCTGGCCGTCTGGACTGCATAGCCTCGTCGACAGCTGTGGAAGGCGTAGCAATAGCTTCTGCTCTGCGCAAACTAAAGACTTTTCCTCCGCAGAATGTGATTGTCCTTACGGACTCAAAGGCCGCATTACAACAAGCATACCGTGGTTTACCATCCATCAAGTTCCCACGCAAATCACTAGCCATCGTGAAAGAACTCAACAACAAAGGCTTCACAGTAAAGTTTCAGTGGATTCCCTCCCACATTGGTATCTCAGGAAACGAAAAAGCCGATGCGCTTGCATACGCACCGCTCTATCATACTCCCAAAATCAAGGCTCCAAAGAGTAATCAAGTGCAAAAATCTGACATTCGAAATCATTTTGCGTCGCTTTGGGTTCCACCGCATATGCCCTGCGTAACCAAGATCATTGCACCGAGAGGAAGCCTCACTTCTATATCGAATAAGGACAGGATCTGCTAATACACCGGCCTGGTTATTTAAAACGGGACGAATCAATTCTCCGAGCTGTACGGCATGCAACGAAACAGGAGACATTGAGCACTTTTTGTGGTCCTGCCAGCAATTCCAAGATGAAAGAGACACTCTCCTGAAGAATCTGCAAAACAAGGACCTTCCGCATGCGCGCCTGCAACACCTTATATTTCCCGAGGGATAAGTTATAGCCCGCAAAGAAACTTCACGTCTCCTCATCGAATTCTTAAGAGAGACTGGTTTGATGGACATATGGTGAAACCCTTCAGCGGTATTGTGCGAGACGCTCGGGCGGAGCAATTGCCGGCCTTGATCGCCAGGCTAAACCCGCCTGTTGCTACAATTCACCACCACCACCACCACCACAACGCTCGACTGCAACGCATGGCTGCACTTAGAAGAGCACGTCATATCAGCATCTTCGTGAAAAGGAAGGTAAGGGCACAGGAGACGAAGCACGCTTCGCGTGCATGCCACAGGGCTTCAGGTGCCAGGCGCGCCTCGCTTGCAACACAGTGCTCTTAGAGTCAAAGGGCAAACACTGCAGGATTTCAAATGTCAACACTGCCGAGCCGCTCACGGTGAGCTAACCATGATATACGTGCCGGTCGCGATGTTTGAAGTTTGCAGTTTATTCACGTTACCACATCGGTACATTCCCAAATTGTACACAAGTGGAGTGTAGATGTTTCGAAGAAACCCCGTAAAGCTTCTCCTATAGCTCTGTCCGCCACCCTAAGAAGCATGTGCATGGAGGAAGGCTCGCCGTATACGTACTCCTGCGGGTGGCGGTAAGAACTATGGCACGTAACAGTGGGAATACTCTGGAGAATTTCACCTCTTGTGCGACACAATTATTTTGCCATTATTTCGAGGCGGGTCGCCCATGTATGCGTCTCACATGTCGCTGCAGGGATTAGCACCGCAAGCAATATGCGGAGGTCGTTAGCTTGGCTCCGACTCGATATCTTGCTTGGCTTGATGGACGAAGACGAAGTGACTGCGAGCCAGAACGCTATTTCTCTAACTCAGCTATTTTCGCCTGATTTCTGTGTATGCCGCAGGGGAACCGCCATGGGTTGCGGCACGGGTGCAAATTTACGTACCCGCGCCTCTACTGGCTGCTGGTGACTTCAGTGGTGGCTGCGTCTAGGAAGCGGACCGGCCTCCAGCGCCACCTACCGCGACGATACCAGTGTGTACTCCCGCAGCAGTGAGGACTTCTCCGATGACGACTTTCAGCTTGTGAGGAGCCGCAAAACGAAACGAGGAAACACCAGGGCATACTTTCTTCAAACACGTCTACTGTAGGACCAACTCGGAATACTGCACTTCAGTACGATTCTATTTGTGCCAGAACTCGCTACCGACAACCAGAGGCGACTCAACAGACAATCTGTTTCGGTGCTCCTTGAAGTGATGACGCCAAATCATGTCACCGACGTCAGAGTCAACACACGAAAAAAGGAGAACCATTCCACTCTGTGAAGATGGAATGATAGCGAAAGCACTTTGCTCTTCGTTTGAGAGCTTTGACTGTCGTCAGCTTTCGCTGCCATTCCATCTTCACAGAGTGGAATGATCCCCCCTATGTGGGCCGATCCCGAAGGTAGTGCAATGCAGGGCCGACTCGCGGCAAAGGTGAAGCAGGTGTTCAGCGCTCACCGGGCCGACCCCCGGCGGCGTTAAGCAGGCGTTAAGCACTCCCCATAGGTGGACCGATCCCGAAGGTAGTGCAATTCCGGGCCGACCCGCCGAAGAGGTGCAGTTAGTTCAAAGGCGTGTTACAGGTTCCCAAGCGCACAAAGGTATGTGTCATTGAGCTTGGACCCTTTCTGCACTATTACCAGGATCGGCCCACGTGGTTTTTTCTGTTGACGGACGCAGAAAAAACTACGGAAGGCTAGTCATATACAGCTTTCGCTGTAAAATGTCTTGGCTATTGACGTCGTACATGAGACTGCGCCGAACACTTTGAGCAAACTTACGGAACTTGGCGGCCTCAAGGTCCGCTCCAATATTCCTCTGGACAGTGACATCATTACTGGTGTCTCCATCTCCAGCGCTGACTTGAATATTCTAGTGAAGCAAGACGTTGATGGCTTCGCCATAACTCATGTGCCTCGACACGGCGCATCCCGCTATGTGAAGGTAACTTTCAAAGACGAATCTCTTCCCTCACACCTCAAGGCGGGTCACTTTAGACACACCGTGCGACCATTTATCCGAAGGCCACACCAATGCCGCAATTACATGAAGCTGGGACGCGTGAGCACTGTGTGCGAGAACACGAGAGTTTGCTTGCGCTGAGCAGAACCTCACGCTGTAGACTCCTGCGTGGCCACGGTTCTCAAATCCCCCCAATTGCATTGGGTTCCATGGTGCTAGCTCAAAGGACTGAACAGAAAAGAAGGAAAGTGAGGTCTTGAAGCACATGGCGAGAGACCATTCGTATAGTCGGGAAGCTGTTGCGGCCCTTAGAAGGCGACGCTCCCGACGCCGTCAGACTTCAAAGAACGCAGATGCCTCCGTGAAGAGCGCGCCAGCTCCGACAACTCCTCCTCGTCTGCCCCCTAGGCTTGGCGAAGTCGAGTCTAACTCTACAAGGCCGCGCCGGACAAGACCAATATTGAGGGTGTGTTTCAATTCTGGACGCCATCGGAGATAGTCTACGAAGACAGCTAAGGAGACAGCGAGACAGCTCTGAGGCCACGTAATGGAACACGTTTCTAGCCGTCTGGAAGACGTATGGAAGACACCTCTGCCACATGGCGCCACCTCGCGGTGACAAGAAAAAGTTGAGAAAAGCACACGTTATTGCTGCATTTTAAGTCTTTGCATCTGCAAACCTATGAAAAACACAATGCAGCTTACATTAAGGGCGTAGGATAGCGTGTCTACGTCTTCTGCGCAGACAACCTTCCTGTCGGCTTTCCAAGCATTCTGCTGAACCGCCATCTTGTTTAGACAGGAAAGTAGCCTGCATCGTTTTTGAATTCGATGCTGTCTTCGTGTAGCTGTCTACTTTGACGAAGTAACAATTAGAATTAGGCTTAAGATGGCCGCTGTCCACTTATCCGTCTACTTTGCCGTCTACGGCGAGTACTGGAACACAGCCTGAAGCTTGGCCCGCGCTACCAAAGTAACAGCCAACGCCACAGCCACCGCCACAGCCGATGCCACAGCCGATGCCAGATCTGGAGCCACAGTCACATCAAATGATACAGCACACCGCGGTTGAGTCCACAGCGCCGACTCTCGATAAATTGTCCGAAGACCGGCAAGTGGTTGTGATACTTCGGCCCCTCATAAATATCCTTCGTGTACTTTTCAGCAAGTTGCATACTCCGTCAGCTAGAAGTGAAGTGCTAGTGCTGGATGCTTTTAATCCCGTGCTTAATCCAGTGCAAGCCTCGAGTAAGCCCTATGGCTCACCCGCAGCCTCCTATTCGCGCAACGACCACAGGCCCTTTTGTCGTCCCAGATGTCATCAACTCAGGTCACCAACTATGGAACTTTGGTGTCACGGCGCTTCATTGCACACTTCCTTCCTCTTTGCTCCTTTCTATTCCCCTTTCCCATACCCCCTGTATAGTGTAGCAAAACGGACGCGCGTCAGGTTGACCTGCCTGTCTTTCCTCTCTTTGCTATCTCTCTCTCTCTTGCTTGGCGTGTTCTCTTCTACTGCCACATTATCTTAACATGACCTATAGGATTCAACTGTCCTTTCCTTCGCTTCAGTGCCTGGCGACCACTTCAGATGCAGATCTTCTAGAGAGATAGATAGATTTTATTTCTCTCAAAACAAAGTACAGAAATGAGAGGACGGAAGGGAAAAAGCCGCTGAATGCAGCTTGAGGACCCCCTACGCCCCACAGAGCAGCAGTGTAGTGAAAAACAAAGGCAATTCGACAGTTTGCATAATATACACAGAAGCAGAATTCAAAATCACAATACCTGTAATCTATTGCATAATTCTTATTTTACATAGAATCTACTATATCGGCATGATTTTACACAATTAACGCAATTACAAAATTTTTTCGCCAATTCCCATTACACAATTCTAACGCCAACGTAGACAAAAATACAGATAAATAAAATTCATTCAAGTCCCCTACAATGCATTGTCAAACAGTTACACAGGTGAGCTATTCGGGTGAAGGCTCGAAAAGATTTGTCAATTCCATGAAGGCTTGTGTAGAAAGCAACCTAAGAGAAAAACTATTATCTTCGAGAACATTTAGGTACCTAGGCAGATTGTACGATAAATATTGTGTGCGGTATTTGGTGCGACTTAACGGTAGGGTCCATGATATAGAGTGACGCATATCATATGTAGGTTCATGACGTGCTAGCTGAAACATTGTTATCATAAGGTTATTGTTCGTTGCTACAGCTGTGTTGTAAATTCAAAGCAGTTTGAACACATACAAGGTCGGTATTCTTAAAATATTGAACTGCCTGAAATATTCTCTGGTGTGAGCATTCCACGATATATTAGCGATCAGTCTTATCGCACGCTTTTGTGCAATAAAAAGGCGCTGTTTATTGTGTTGTGTCATCGTACCCCAAACTGTGTGGCAATAAGTAATCACTGGCGCTATATATGAATTATAAATGAGGAGTTTAACCTGTGTGGGGAGGGTTAACCTATGTTTACATAACACGCCATTTGACCTGTTCATTTTAGCACGAATATTTTCAATTGTACACCTTCAGCATCTGAAGAGCTCAGCGCATTTGGTTGTGCAAAACTTTGTGGTTGTGTTGACTTCACGTTTTCACCGTTTACATGAGTCTACACTGTGTTATACGCATAAGAATGTTGTTTAGTGGGGATCATCATACAATTGTATTATTAATGTTGTCATTTTTGTTAAGACGTTCAGTTGTTCCTGGGCAAATAAATAAATAAATAAATATGTACCTTATTTATTTATTTATCAATCGATAGATCGATCGATCGATCATCTTTCCAGCTTCGTCGTCGTCCTCATCGTAATGTTCATACCGTGATCACCGTCACATACCGTCAGCACCTCGATCTTATCCAGGTACTGTCCTGACGGTCAGCTACTTCGTCATACAATTATGCGCCGCAGTGAAACACTGAGCCTGTTTACTTCAGCCAAGGGGTGACGGAGGTCTGTTGTAAATGCTTAAGCTATCCCTCACTACAGTTTACCACGTCGGTTGGCTGTGCAGCACTGTGTGGAAACGACCGGACAAGTCAAGAGATGGAAGTGAAGTCCCGACGCCAGAGCAAAGTGCAGGAGGAGGTGACAAGGACAGCTCCTCTATCGGACTGCTCGTCGTTTCTTAAGGATTCACCTGCGCCTGCCAGAGACATATCGCACAGTTCAGCAACGATGTATTACTTCGATCACCACTTCTGTCAATCTATTTTTTTTTTATAGAAACGATGTAAACAACTGGTCGATAGCCTCAGAGCAACAAGAATGAAACAAGAGTGCGCCAGTCTTTCAGTCAGTCCAGACTACATGGCGCAAGAAGGCACGTGCATCGGCGAAAGAAGATCGACTGGCTACACAAGAAACAGCTGCCACGCACTGAGCGAGGCTTAGCCTTTGAGTAACGCAACGAATAAGAAAAACAGCGTGTTAGAGAGCATCGAAAATTCGGCACGCCCTTCAGGACTTGTTTCTTGCCAGCCGAACGCTTCCAAAAATAGCACCAGCAAGCGTACGAACAAGAATAAATCCGCATCGAATAGGAGGTTTCACTTCCATATGTTCACTGGTGACAGGCTGCAATAGCTCGGGGTTGACCTAGTCAGACTCTGGGTAGTCACATGGTCTTCAGTATAGCGGCATGTCATGTAGCGTCTCGTGAAAGTTAAACATCCATGTAGATGTACAGCAACACGTGAGGCGATTCGCAATCTCAGGCATTTGCAACTAAAGAGTGCCCGCGACTACTTCCTCAATCAAACTATGTGTTTGAGCACGAATGCACTGAAAGACAAATATGCAACCCGCACTGAAGATGACATTTTTGAAAAAGAACACAGTAACATCGTGTAATTTCTTTGAAGACGCTTTCTAACGTTCGCGGCTGCTGCCGTGCCTGCAGGTGCAGCACTTGTTACACCAGTGATACTCGTCCAGTCAAACGAAACCATGCTGTGCCTTTGTTCTTTCACCGACCTGTCGGCTAACACAGTCTCTACTTACGTTACACAAAAACGCCAATATTGTATTTCATCTTGAGTGACACAATTTTGTGCATTTCGACGCAAAATATTGTTTCGGGAAGCTCCGACTAAATGTTACAAAGGCCGCGTGCATGTAGCATGCGTTTATACTCCACCGACTGGAATGGCATTCGGAAAGCAGGTTGTGCCGTCGCGCGCGGACATGAGTAAAATCATTAGTGTGGTACAAAATCCGTGCTATGCGTAGGCACGTAGTAGACTGCTTGCATGCTCAGTGGCTGTGGTGTTGGGCTGCTGAGCACGAGGTCGCGGGATCGAATCCCGGCCACGGCGGCCGCACTTCGATGGGGGCGAAAACGCCCATGTACTTAGATTTAGGTGCACGTTAAAGAACCCCAGGTGGTCGAAATTTCCTAAGTCTACTACGGCGTGCCTCATAATCAGAAAGTGGTTTTGGCATGTAAAACCTCATAATTCAATTTTAATTACTAGATTACACGCAATATGAGCAACAACGGTTATGTACACGCTGCACACGGCGGGCATATCATCTACTGCAAGTGCGCAACATAATGAAATATACGCTGTGTAAGGACGCATGCGTCGTTGCACAGCAACGTCTCCAGCGCGGCTGCCCTTTTCTTGCCGTTCGTCTATTACATAATGCCTTTATTATTCGCAGATTACTGGCCTCAACAAGCTTCGAGTGTGAGCGGTTTTCTCTGAAATTCAGTAGCACGAATGACGCCAGTGCTCGTGCTTGTTCGCCGGTAAGAGATAAAGCAAGGAGAAGAATGGCAGGGAGGTCAGCCAGACGAGCGTACGGTTTGCTACCCTACACTGGTGGAAGGGAAAGGGTAATCAGAAAGAGGAAAGCGGGAGAGAGTGAACACTGAGTGCACGCAGCAAAGCGCCCGTAAGGTCCTCAATAAGCATTACATGTCAGTCTAGGTGTTGCGAACGTCCATCAACAGCAGGAACGGAACAAAGAGGAATAAGCGCTCTGGAGCACTACAGTACGCCGTTCGAGAAGCCATAGACCACAACAGCGTCCACGGGTAGCGCCTCAAGGACAGCAGCTGTCCACGCATGCGAAGCACTCCGTTGGCACATAGAGAAGGCATTTAAGTGCGGTGATGGCCTTTCAACTTTAATCACACGAAATAATCGAGCACGCAGAAGTAGCTGTAGACAGGAGGAGTAACTCGACTGCCCCACGTCTTCGCACCATTCATCCAAAATTCGTGCGCGCGTCATTGCTGGACGCGCGTAAGGGCCCGGCTCTCAACAGCAGCGCACCAAGACACAAGCTGTCGATCAAATCGAGGTCGCTCCTTACGCAGACTGCCGCGTCACTGCCGGCATTCCCCAAGGTCGCGGCGGAACGGGCCCCGAATTGCTTGCCGACCCGTGCTGACGTGCCGCGGGGCGCGTCGGTGTGGTCCGGAGACGGGAGCGGGCCAGCGCGCGTGGGTCGCCGTCGAGCTGTCACGTAGAGGAGCGGCTGACGCGGCTGTCGCAACGGCCCTCGCGACCAGCTTGGCTGCCACCCAGGCGCGCCACGTGAACCAGTGAGCCCCACCGATGTATACGTTTATAGCACCTGTTACATGCTAACAGTTGCTATCCGCGAAGGAACAATGGAAGCGACATAAAAGCGCCCAAAAACCAGAGTTTGCATTGGGACATGCGAATCCATCTGTCATGCCATCAGCAAATCACTGATCACTGCTAACAGTCTATCCGCTGGCACATTCTAACTCGTATTGTTGAGGTAATTGATTTGAGTTGAGCTGAGTTGTGTTGAGTTGAGCGAGTCTTTATTTCTGTTTATGTATCCACAGAAACTAGAAGTGAAGTTAAAGGCCAGTAGGCCTGACGGGGCTACGCCATGCACGGGAGAAAATTGTCTATGTTTTACGACTTTAATGTTAAATATTTTAAATACTGCGCTGCTGACCAACATAGCTTTAACTTCAACTTGTGCTTAACCTGCGAGAACCTGCTATTTGAGAAACGACCCTTTTGTTGGCACCCCTTTCTTTTCTTTCTTTTTTTTTTTTTGTAACATAGCTAAATCCTAACAGTCCCGGTATTTTCGTTTCTTTCGTTCGTTATACCGTCGCATCTGTACAAGCCTGTACAGTATTGTTGACATGTGTCGTTGCAAATAACAACTATATCGTTCATTCTTCTTGTGAGTTACCTTTGCGTTTGAACGCGTTTTCTCTTCGCACCTCGATATTTTGCATTCTACTCGTCTTAATAGAACTAGACTTCACTTTCGAATGCTAAGTGGTGATGCTTGCCGCTAGAGAAAGTGGTGTAATAGGTTTGAAAGAATTTTTTGTGAATAGATAGTTAAAATAAAGGAGGGAAGGGTCAGCAATAGAAAGAGATGCATCACGGAATTGAGTCTTCTTTCCTACCTATTAAACTCGGCATCCAGTTAAGCGTATTCATAGCTCAAAACACTATCGGGCCGTATAATGCACATCCCAACGGGTGCTTTGCGAGATATTGCTGTTTATTGGAGTCCACAATTCGCCGTCGTTCTGTTTAAGCAGTTAGTTCAAGGTGTCAGGTTCGAAACTGACCGAGGTGATTCTTCTTATCAACACTGCATATTTTGTTTTACAGTAGTCGTGAGCACGTGATGACGGTACAAGGCACAGGAAAGTGAACCCACGAGCCATATCTCCGTAAAGAGCCGATCTAGGTGATCTCGCTTCGATGCATAGGATATCGTTGCACACGCGAGAAACATGAAGAGATTTACCTTTGTGGTTTCATAATCGATGATGTAGCCTTTGCACAGTTACGCATTAACACTATGCCTAGCTGGTTCTGTTTGTAGAACAGCGCTCCTACTGGAACTTGCAAGCATCAACAGTTACCTTCTAGTATTGCCACTCTACTTACCCTCTAGCAGGTCACTCTACCTCTAGGCGCAGAGAGATAGGTGGCGCACTTGCCGAGGGTCGGACAAAAACGCGAGACCATCCGTTATTCGGACCACTCGCCATCTTTCCATCGCTGCCACGGCACGTGGGGATCAATTTCTTATTTGTCGCACTGGCATCCCGCCAGTTTCTCGTTCGTCTTCGTAGGCGAAGGGACTTTTCCGTCCATTGAGAGACCGGCGTTCTCGTGTGACGCAGCGTTTGTCCACCATCATCGTTGTCGATGTGGTTGGGAAACGGCGGTTCGCCGAGTGCCGCCAGATGACGCAAGTGCGGGTCTTGAAAGGCTGCTGCCCTTACGCATGTCGTCTAGCCGTAGCCACTAAGTGCGTCTTTCTGAGCCCCGTTTATTTTTCCGAAAATGTCGAAACCTTTCGTTGCCCGAACTGCACAAAGCACTCAACATAAGGTCACTGTGACAGGTGTGGAAATACAGAGAGATTGTGTATAGGTTTCTCGACTGTCTCTTGGGTGTTTTGGTGGGCATCAATGCTTACCTGTGGCGCTAGGAGAAAAGGAAAAACGGGGCAAAGAAGGCGACGATATTCCCAGGTGACTGCAGCTGTCCTTTCCGGCATTCACAGCGGATTGTGCAGCCTCCGGAACAAGTAACTGCCACCCCCGCCCCATACTCCCCACGCTAATGATGCATCTGTTGCTTACCGAGGGTTTAAATATAGTAGCTGCTCATGTTTCTGTTCCTCCCAATGCAAAATAACTGACATCACCACATCCCGACTGTATGATGTTCTTTTTTGTTTTTGTTTTTCGGAGTCCACGTCGTGGACGAGTTAGACACACAGAGCATGCCCGCTGTGTCGTTCAAGCCAAAAACCCTTTACCGGCCTCAGCATCAACGAAGGCAAAAAAGAAGGGGGCGGGGGGGGGGGGGAGGCGTGTTGATAGAGGCGGAGGGAGAGGGGTAAAGGGAAAGGGTGTGGTGGGGGGCGCACACATTTTTACCGTCTGGTAGCCAAGCTGGCACAGTCCTGATTAACATCCATTTTGTTCCCTTATCCGCATAATATCTCTCTGTACGATATGAAAGGCCTCTCGACTGAAAAGTTAACTGCGGGCCGTTGCTCAAGAGTGTTCCAATGGTTACTGAACAGGCTGTGCTTTAGGTAAAAAAAGTTCTATCTGAAAGAATGCAGTCTATCCTGCTTTTGCTAGACCGTTCAGTGCGTCGCGCTCTAAGAACCATTGTCCAGGCGCGGAAGTTGCTTTCACGAAGACGCCCATCTTTTAGGACACTGACCTATAATTTCAAGCTGCCTTGGCGGCCAGAAAAGCTTAAGCGCTGTATTGTCAATCACAGCGGGCGTACGCCATATGAGAACCGCTAGGATCAGCTGGGGCATAGGCTTCAGAGGCTTAAAAGTTATGCTAGCAATTCCGCAGCTCGGGAGTTGCTCGACTGGCCCGAATTGGTGCGAAGGGCACGCGCGATTCCCGCCCCGCGGTCGTTGACTTTCGCTCGCGCACGCGCGCCTTCTTCGGCCCTGTTTTACTCTGCACATCTGCGAGAGACGCTCCATGTCCCGCTGTAAACAGCGGAAACCAAAACATCCCCAGATGCGACGTACTGCTGACTCGCTTCCGCCGCCTCGCCGACCTTTCCTCTCCGTGCTTCGACGTTGCGCGGCGGAGCGTGCGCGCGAGGGCCGTCACTTCTGACTTCACAGTGCCTTCGAGATCCTCATCGTCGTCTTGGAATAAAAAAATGGCCGATCCAAGGCGTGTGGCCGCCCTCTCGAGAAACTGGGGCGGCCGGAGGGCGTCGAAGCCTCCCGTCCACGGAACTGATTGAGCGACACCTGGCACGGCCTCCCTGTTGCCGATCGTCTTTTTTGATGCGATTAGTCGCGGTAAACCTGTGATCTCAAGTTCTATCAATCTAAGAGAACGGTCAGATGCAATTACCTTTTGTTACACAAATCCTGAGGGCAGAAAATTCACTTCGTTGAAGGAGTTTTTTTTTTTTTTTTTGCAAGTATACATGCGCTGCTTCTAGAAACCCGAAATACTTCGAATAAGCATGAGGTTCGTTATATATAAAATTGAAATTGGAAATTGGAAACACAAACAAGCAATTAATATTTCAGATTTAAGAAATGGAACAACCCCAAGGAACAAACAACCTTGAGATAAAGGGTGTATCCGATGAACTTGACTCAATGAGAGCTGTGCATAGGGCGCGTCAGTTTTTAAATGTAGAAATTCGTGATGATGATACTGACCTATGTCATCCTGTGCCTACTAAAGACCGAGAAGAAAAGAACATAACTGCAAGCTTGGTAAGACGTTCTGTGTGAGACATGTACAGTGCTCAAGAAAGCAAAGAAGGTAAAGATTCTAGGAAGAGGCATTGAACAAAGTGACACGAAATCACCAATATATATCAACGAGCATTTATCTCGACACAAAAAGCAAAATCTTACCACTACAATAAAAAAAAATAAAGCGAGAACTAGGCGTATGGACCGCCATATAGACGGAATTGGTATGAACGGCCGGAGGAAAGATCTTCGAACGAAAGGACGAGGAAAGCGGGGCCATGCGCATTACGAATCAAGATGATATAGCAAAGATGACCTAGGTGTTTAGTTAATACCAAAGCTCAAGCATGGGCTGTTGCATGATACATTCACCACAAACATATGAAGCAACTTACAAGGTACAATAATCATGCTTTCCGCTTTTTCAGTTGAACGCAAGAAGCGTTAGAAACAAATATGGTAACTTGCATTGTTACCTATAGGATCACTGGCAACACAATTCGATGCTGTTGTATTTTCTGCGACTTGGCTTACAAAATATGATACCGCTCCTTCCCTTTGTGCTTACACGCGTGAACGGTTCTACAGATTACGAGAACGGGGCGGTGGTCCGGCGATATACTTGAAACAGGGTTACAGCTATGACGTCATAGATTATAACAAAGTATCATACACCAATGTAGAATGCCTCACAGTTACTACAAAAGAGTTCCAGCTAGCTGCTATCTATAGGTGACCTACTCTTTCAAAACGTTATTTCCTCAGCTATACGGAAAGGCCTTTAAATTTTTTGATTGGTCAAAGCACTCCTTTCTTTATTGTAGGCGATGAAAGCATAAACAGAACTGACGACGAAACATACGCCGTTTATTTCAGGAATTTACTGGCTGCTTGTAACTCAGAAAACGTGATTAACGTACCAACACGTACCGGAGTAAACAGTGCAAGCTGCTTAGGCGTTTGCGTTGCCTGTGTGAAAAGAGAGCAACTCAACTCAGACGCGATAACCTGCGACATGAGTGAACATCTGCCGCAGTACTGTATGACGACTCAAATTTCCACTAGGAAAACTAAAAACACTACAGCGTACAGAAATACAAATAGTAGATCTCTTGACGTCTTTCGTGAAATTATACCACTCAGCGGTCCAGTATAAATCTACAAAATAATTCAAACATTGCTTACGAGATGTTCTTTTCCGAATTCAAACGGTGCTATGACAATTCATTTCCTCACAAACATGCCAGGACCCGGAAAGGAGCCCTAAGGAAACCATGGATGCCTTACACTCTACATCGTAGAATACGAGAAAGAAATAAGATGCATCATGCTTTTGTTGTATGTAGAAGCCCCGACCTTTTCGCGGAGTACAAGAAGGTGCGAAACAAACTTAATTCAGATCTGCAAAAAGCAAAAGACAGCTACTACACTAATCTATTCGCACATTGCCAAACTAATGCGAAAAGAGTATGGCAATCAGTTAATGAAATCGCTGGAAGGAATACATCTACAGTGTATCTTTAAGAATTAGTGGTTAATGACTGTGTTATAACAGGCAAAGCTTTAGTTGATACGGTAAATGTATATTTCGTAAACGCGGGAAAACATGATAGCGGAGATACAGATAGTGAACTGTCAATGAAGGCCCTTAATTCCTTGACAAATACTACATTTTTTGAGGCAGTTACCACACAGGAGACGGAGCTACTGCTTAGTGAACTTGCAAATGACGTTTCGGCAGGATACGATGAAATGAAAGCGGAACCGGTGAAGTATGTTGCCGGCAGTATAGCACCGACTCTTACTTATATAATGAACTTGATGTTTGAAAAGGGCTCATTCCCAGATTGCCTAAATACAGCAAGGGTGGTCCCTACCTACAAAGGGGGAAATAAGAATCAGCTTATCAATTATACACCTATATCCGTGTTACTAGTGTTCTCAAAAATATTTGAATGGACCATTAGTGAAAGATCGATGAAATTTTTATATAAATACAACATAATATCTAACTCACAATATGGTTTTTTAAAACAAAAATCCATGGAGCAGGCATTACTCCATATGAAACAAAAAATTATTGAAGGAATCGAAAAAAAAAGTATTACACACTGGGTCTATTTTTAGCCTTACGAAAAGCGTTTGATTCTGTTAGTCATGGACAGCTGTTGTTGAAGCTACAACAATTTGAGATGAGGGGTATCCCACTAGAACTAATGACAAACTATTTACGTCATCGATATCAATTCACAGCAATAAATAACTTCTCTTCTAGCCGGTTAAACGTCACAACAGGTATGCCACAGGGTTTGATACTTGTTCTAGCTTTACATCAATGATATAGCGGAGACCGGCATTAAACATGACATAGTAATGTATGCAGACGACACTAACGTATTTTTCCCACCAAAAGACATCATCTCCTTAGAAGCAATGACAAACACCTGTTTAGAAGAATTATCATATGGTTACACCAAAACAAGCTGCAATTGAATGCACAGACACAGTACATACTATTTACTTTACACCACCAAACAAACGTGATGCATCCGATATTGTAATTAATTATTAATGAACACAAATTACGCGAACAAATGAAAAGAAATTTCTGTGAGTCTGGTTCCATGTAAACATGGCCTAGAATACACACATTTGACTTCAGACATAGCCAAAGCCATAGGTTCCATTCAGAGAAATTATTCTTTAATACCGTTGTGGCTTTATTACAAATTAGTGTATTCAAAACTTGCATACTGTACTAGCCTGGGGGACAACTACTGACTGCAATCACAATGGTAGGTAGCCAACCGGAACTACCTCTGGTTAACCTCCCTGCCTTTCTATGCATTCATTTCTCTCTCTCTCTAGTCTTACAAAAAGAGTACTGCGTCTATTCGAAAATTATATACAAAGGCGAATTACGCACGCGGGATTTATTCATTAAACATAACATGTTAAAAGGCAATCAGATATACTTATTGAAGCTTATGCAACATATACACATACAAATGCTTTTAAGTAATACACTACTACTGAAACTGACAGATATAAATTTAGAAAAGTTGAACGTCGACTTCTTAAAGTCTGGACAGATTATGGAAAACACACCGTACATTATATTTGAAGGTGTAGTCAGCTGGAGTGATCCAGAAAAACAATCAAAGCATACGTTGAGGATGCATCTCATAAATACTGAAGTCAGTTTTTGATCATCATCTCTTTATTATATATTTTACAGAAAAAATGTACGAAATACTACTGTGTTCCATAACACTTTGAATCTGTAATTAATGTGAGTCAGTTGCACTTACAGTTACTCTTGTTAGTTCAATTTGCTTTAGGATGTGATATTGTGAAGGGCCATTGATAGACCAGTGATCTTCTGCAATATTGAATGTATTCTATATCTTCGTTGTTGCTAACAAATCTAGAATTTTTTCTTTCAGTAACTCTTCTCATCTGAAGAAATGTAAATGTTTTTTCACGACTGTGCATCATTTTTAGTTTGTATGCAGCTCTGAATATTTTATTTGTGATTCTTTTTTTGCATTGCTCTTGTTGCGAACTGAGGGGAGCAGAGGCCACTGTCAGGCGATTGCAGCCTTTAGCCTCTGTCTCCTCAGGCAAGACCTGAAATAAAATGAAATTGAAGTTGAAATATATGCAACCGAAGCTCTGCATTGTTCCTTGATAAAGACCATGTGTGCGTGTGTGTGCGCGCCTCCGCGCGCGTTTTCGATTGCGACAACGGTGTGCAGTGTAGGAATCCCCCTTTGTGAATAGCACCCACAGGATGCGAGAGAGCCGCAAAACGCCGAAGCATGACGAAACAAAAACAGCGTCGCTTACGGCACCGACAGCAACTGGCCGCTGCTTGGCGCACCGCTGCTGGACCTTGGAGGCTTGACAGAACGATTAGCGTGCCGGAGGAACGGCTTTGAAAGCCAAACCGGTGCCAAGGCGACCTTTATAAGTACGGGATCGTGTGCATCGATGGCATAAAAGCAGTATTATAACCACTCCTTCGACCTGTCATTCGAACATCACAAAACTTACTGCGAAAAGGAGATGAAGAAATTAACAGCCGAGCTGAAAGGAAACGCGCACAAGTCTGTGGCGTACAACGAACAGCCCTGTATAGGACAGAAACGCTTCTGAGGTTTGGTGTGGCTGAAATGAGGATGCTGAGATTGCTACGTAACAAGGCGCGAGCAGATATAGTTGAGACGGAAGATATCTGAGGTAATAGCCGTGGATGTCGCACCCAAAGCTCTAGGAGGAGGACGATATTGTCGCATAATGAGAGGCGACAACTGTATCGACAAGGGCGCTCTGAGGAAGGCGAGAGAAAATAAGGTCCCATAAATAAGAGAAAGCTGAAGATAAACCACCTAAAATTTTTAAAGAAGCAATTAGAGGAAGTAATATGTAAAATACTAGCCGCAGGCAGTGGAAGGAACACACGCCACACAAATGGGGACATTTGCTATAACAAGAAGTGCAAAAAACCAGTGTAATTATATTGCCGCACAAGCTTGGAAGTAACGCGTCAGAAATTACTTTTTCCATTTAAAAAAGTCACTGTGAAGAAAAGCTACAAAAGATCAAAAGTCGGCAAACACCAATCTTGCTGGAGAACATTGCAAAAACAAAAAGTTCGTTCTGGGCTAGTTGGTGTAATATGATCAATACAGCAGCGTACTAAAATTAACGGTGTTTTTAATGATTCCAAGGTACTTAATGCTCATCTTAATGTGCTGCTGTGTTCATTACCTCCTCACGATTGCGCTGCAGCAGTGACACCTTGAGCTGTCACAGGTTGCCTCGTTGCTTAAGCAGCACTCTCTGAAACACCCGAAGTGACGCCTTCTTGTCAAGCGTTAGCCCTCCGGAACAGTTTTTGATCTTCATCAAGGCAATTGTCTGACCGCAGTACTTCGTCGCGACTCTGCTGATCTTTCTACTGACCGACAGTTGCAAATCTTGCGAGATTCCACAACTTTTCATGCAAGGTTCCGTCTTCGTTGAGCGAAACACTGCGGATGTTCAAGACCGGGCGAGCTGTTAACGGCTTCATCTATGGGAGTTGTCGCCGTCTGGATTTCCCACGTGTGCCTTCCCTGCAAAGGCGATGTGGCGGACAAGGAACATCGCCGATGGCATTGGCGTCCAAAACAGAGATGCCAAAGCCCGCATGCGTGCGGTCGGAGCGAGACACGCCAGAAGCTCACCCACGCTCACCGACGAGGCTGTCCTCCATTTTCAATCCGTCTCGCCTTCCACACTGTCTGGGCCCGTCACGCCCCCTGTCGGCAAGGTTCCAAGGCTCACCGTCTGCGCCCCTTCAAAAAATGAGATTTATCATTCATCTCGACAAACGCACACGTTCCAGTTGGCATCCTTTTCCGCGTGGTTTCTAGTTCGTCCCCCCACCCTCTATTCCATTGCCCCCTTCCCTTTAAAGAGGGATAAATAAAGTTTTTCATCATCATCATCATCTGAGAAGCCAAACGCTGGAAATGGGGGGTGACGATGGCGACAGGCTGCAGAACGTCAACGTGTGCAAATTCCAGTGTGGCTTCTCAGAGCACAGTGGCGGGACAAAGGGAAATTAACTCAGATGCCTTTCCTCAAATTTCTTTCCCTCAAATATGAGAAATGCGTGCGATTTAGCGCACTTGAGCTTGCTGTGAGAACAGCAAATAAGAGGCGCCACAGAGCGCTAAAGTATGTCTGAAAAAGGTGTAAGTAACCTTTCTCGACAACTCCAACGGGAATGTTTTCCTTTTGCAAGCTATGGATCTGGATGTTTGAGGACTAAATGCGACAGGCAAAAGTTTGACCATGTAGGTGACATTTGCCGCTGATGCGTGCAAATTTATTAACCTGTAAAACAAATGAATAACCCATAGAATGACGTTCTCCATGCAGGAGCTTTATGGCGGTAATTACAAAACCTATTGACGCACATTTCTCAAGACTATCTGCACACTTAGGGACAAGATTGAAAGCGTTTTCCGTAGAAGCTTATATTTCGTGGCGGCAGATAAAAAAAAAGAAGAAAGCGAGAAGGAAAATAAATATAACACATAAAGCCAAGCTGAAACTCGATGCGCCTGCTCTTTTTTTTTTTTTTCAGCGCAGCACCCAACTGGGAGATTTACTACATGCGTTTCGTCGCACCCATTTTGTTTTGAAACGTGTAGCCTGTCCAGAATATCTTGAGAACGTAGGAAATAGCAGGGTTTCAAAAGCTGCGTCATCGACATTTCTTTAGGTTCGCAATGGCGTCATATTGCATTGGACATTCTGTACCTCAAGAAGAAAGACTGACTTGAGCACTTTTTCTTAAGCATGCCGAAAAGGTCTCGTGCGTTATATATAAGTTCGGCGCCATTCTCCGAATAAGACACGAAATTTTCGCTTTCACCCCTCAATAATCCCTACAACATTTGGCGAGCTCCGCCATTAAGCGACAAAGCGCTGCGGAAAAGCCAAACCCTCCCAGTGCTGTGGAGAATACGGTACCGCATGCGACGCAAGGAGCGGCACCAGGGAACGATCACAGAATGCAGTGACGAGGAGTTGTACGACGGCAGCGCTAAGCTCCAACTTGTTGACGAAACCTTATTTCGGGTCGTTTCGGAACGCCTTATTTCGGAATGATTCATTAAAACGTGGGAAGTTCTCGCGCGTAGAAATTAGCTGCAGTAACGCGACTAGGTGAGCCTGTAGCTACGTATTCCAGGGCAACCGTATCTCCACAGGCCATCGGATGTTTCCGCAGCTGAGAGGTCCGAATCGCGGCAGCGCTCTCTCAGACGTGGGCGATGACGAGCGGCCATTGCGAGCGGCGCCGCGGCACTGCGCCGGATTGTTCTAAATAAACCGCGGCTCTCGGGAGACCTTGGCCCGAAATAAGAGCCACGATGGCCGCTGATAGGAGGTGAGCCAAATCTCAAAGCAGCCGCGCTTATTTCCGATGGCATGTTCTGCGGCATCCATCCTGCGCCGAGTCCGTGCCCCGGCGGATGCGTCACTCCGCGGCGCGGCACGTATGCCACACACACGCAACGCGAAGGGTGCGCGTCCAAGCGTCCCTCGACGACCGCGCCTTCCGGTCCATTTCCACCGGAGGACCGTCTGGAAGCGCGAACAGTCATGAGAACGACCTGTTTGCGCTAATACTGAACGCGGTTTCCCGTAGCACGAAAGCTTTCTTGGACGGATCGGTCTCTTGGCTGAAGTGAAAGACCGATCGAAAGTGAGCGCTGCGTATACGTGAGCGTTCTCTCCGGTACGACCAGCATCGCGCGAGGAGGAGGAAATAAAACGTGCTCACATACGCAATGCGGTTCGACCGGATTAAACTGCGTATTTAATGTGGTTATACCAGGTTTAATCCAGCCGGTTTAAACTCGTTCCTTCTTGGGCACTCTGACCCTGGTTTCCCTCGTCAAAGAGGCAAATGCCCACTACAGTCTTCATATCAGGAAACTTGTATTCCGACAAATTAGCTCCATTAGAACTACATATGACACACATATAAGGCATTTCTGTATTACTTCATTCCGTATTTTATGCTTTGAGTGTTCCCCCTCCCCTTTTTTTTTTTAATGCGTAAGCATTTCTATGCATGCCCAACGAGAAAACCTGTCCATCACGTAAGACGAATCGCTATGAAGAATTAATGTAAAGAAACAATAAATTGTAAAGGAAAAATGCTGACGGTATTGAGTTTCGAATCCACGACCCCGCGCTCAGAAGCCGAGTATCTTACCCACTCGGTTAAGCACCCACTTTTTTTTTTCCTTATTGGGTCTAAACACCCGCGCTTGCAGAAAGTGTATACATCTGAACCATATGAATGCGTTGTACCGGCGGCGCAAAACAAATGTCAACGGACAGCAGTTTTTACGAAGGCTTTCTAGAAAGATTTCGTGATGGTGGAATAAAAGCCACCTCTAAGTCTACATGTAGACCCGACTTGGATTGTATTGGAAAAACTTTAATGAAAGTCCTGCAGGACGCACGACAGCGCGCAGTGGGCGTCTCCCACGCAGGGACCAACAGGGAGTACCTGGCGGCCGCTGCGCGAGCCTGCTGGACGGCCCATTGCTGGTCTTGTAGGAGTGGGCTTCGTATGGTCTTCTCCCACTTGTCGGAGGTAGAGTCGGGCGGAGCGTTTCTGCACTCCCAGAGCACTTGAGCGAGTGTCGCCGTAAACCCGCACGAGGGGCACGCATCGTCTGTGTAGACGTCCGGGTAGATGATGTGTAAGGTGGCGGGGTTTGGATAGGTATCTGTCTGTAATAAGCGTAGCGTTAGCGCCTGCGGCCTGTTTAGTTTGGGGTGCGGGGGCGGAAAGAGACGTCGACCCAAGTAAAAGTGTTTGGTGATTTCATTGTAGGTTACTGGGGCGTCCCTGTTCGCCCCCAACTCATCTAGGCGTGGTTGCCCGGGGTTGACGGCGCGGTCGGTAAGCGCGCGCGCAGCGTCGGGGGCTGTCTCGTTGAGGTTGGGCGGGGCGCCCGGGATCCGACCCAGGTGGGCGGTAAACCAGATGACGGCGTGGTGTTTGAGGGTGCTCGTATCAGCGTCGCGGAGGACGCGTAACGCCTTGTCGGAGACGACTCCGAGTACTATAGAAATTAGGAAAATTCTGATTTTGCAAAAATTTAATGCCAAACACGCCACATCCCCGATGCATTTCGGTGTTTGCGGTATGCACCTTGAGTTGGGTCGTTCCTTCCCCGACACAAATTCCACCGATCTCTCAGAGCTCATGCGGTTCGCGTCGCGCAAAACGGACAGATAACCAGTCATTGAGTTCATAAGAATGATAAGATGTGAAGGTGGGTTATATGGGTCTCATCACGGTTGATAATGGTTCGACTTGGATGCATGAGGTGCGAAAGAGCGATAAGGGCTCATAATGGTCGGAGAAATTCTGATAAGGTTGATAATGGCCGGATTACGTTCGATAAAGTTAATAAAGCCCGATAATAATTGATAAGGGTCGAATCATGTCCAATAATGTTGATAAGAACAGATCAGGGTTGACAGGAACCGGATCGATTGCGATAAGGTTGGTAACGACTGGTAAGGGCTGATAAAGGTCGGATGGTGTCCGATAGGGATTTATATGGGTCGGATGTAGTGCGATAACGTTGATAACGACCGATAAGGGGTGATAAGTGTTTATGTTGGTCGGATTAAGTTTGATAAGATTGATAATTACACCGGGCTGCGTGGAGATGAGCAAGTGGCACGATGCTTACGCATACTTAAGCGACTCGAGTGGAGTTTCTGCGCGAATTTTTTTTTCATATCTTTGCACAGAGAAATTAAAGAAGCCTAGTCTGTCCGCTTTCTCTTCCGTCTTTGCTGCGGCACGTTCATTGCTGGGCAGTATGGAAGATACATGCATGTATCTTAGATATTATATTAAATACTCTTTGGGTATCTTGCATCTGCATTATGATACGTCTGGCAGGACGTGTATCAATATCTGTATTTACGCTACATGAAAGAATGTATGGTGTATCTTAAGATACAAATACCGCTATCGCAACATCACCGTGCGAAACTATAAACGTTGGCTGAACTCCGCTTCCCAAGCCGATACTGCCGCCACTAAGCCACCTGAATTTCCACAAGCACTGAATTTGTCTTTCTATTTCATTTTCTACTGTCTGACCTTAACAGTGTTTGGATCGGACTGCTGGTACGATCTGTTGGGAACTCGGCGCTGACGCCCGTGGTTGTACCTGGGTCGCAAGCCCCAAGGGTAGCGTTGGCCTGGCGGCCTGGGGTACAACTGTAAGCATCCGAAGGTCCCGGCAAAGCATGAGTCGACTGGTAACAACGAAACAACTTGTTTATTTTAACATCGCAAAGAGTTGGTGGTCAGGTTTGACCGAAGTAGAGAGACGGGAGAGCACTTCACTCAACAGAAGAAATCGGAGCCCTCTTTTTGGCGTCCGGGGGCAGCTGTTTTTATACTCTCGCAGTTGAGGGCAAGAAGGAACCCCTCAAAAGACGAGCACGTGAATGTACAATGGGCTAATGGTGACGCACACTGTCGTAGCGCTGCGCACGATCTCGTAGCACCCTGTCGTGGCGCTGCGCACGATCTCGTAGCACCCGGTCGTGGCGCTGCGCACGATCTCGTAGCACCTGGTCGTGGCGCTGCGCACGATCTCGTAGCACCTGGTCGTGGCGCTGCGCACGATCTCGTAGCACCCTGTCGTGGCGCTGCCGGTCGGACACAATGACTGGAACGAGATCCCTGCTTTGGCATCGCCTGTTTCGGGCCCAATAACTGGAATGAGATCCCTGCTTTGGCATCGCCTGTTTCGGGCACAATGACTGGAACGAGATCCCTGCTTTGGCATCGCCTGTTTCGGGCCCAATAACTGGAATGAGATCCCTGCTTTGGCATCGCCTGTTTCGGGCACAATGACTGGAATGTGAGGAGGATCCCAGGCGGTCGCATCGCCGCAGACGCGCCTGGAAACACCTGGCGATGAGTGTTGCGGCGACGACGATCGGGCCAAAATGTCTGCCGCCCCGCCGCAGTCGCGCCGGCAAAACCACGTGTCGCAGGCGAAACGCAACAACAGGTAAGTTCACAATACTTCATGCCTAAATGTCATAGCTATTAGTGGTGCCGCCTGTATCATGTTTCTGCGTATTCACTATGACTTCGTGATACGGAACCGCCTTTCTATTTTTATTCATATATTATTATATATGTATTAATGATATATGTATTAATGACATATGAAAAAATAATATATTACATGTATTATTTGTTTCTTACTGCTACAAATTACAAGGTAATCCGAGCTATAAGTGGCAGTAGTGTGAATAGCGGCGGTATCCTGTGGCGCTTTGTACTGCTAGAATGCGTATGAAACGTTGCTGGGCTGCACAAGTTTTCTCGTAGAAGAAAAATCATAAAATTAGTCGTAAATCATCACACGTTAATGAATATGCAGCTAACGAAAGGTCACTGCAGCTCCATGGGCTCTGTATACACGACGCGTCACAAAAAAATGTCGCTATCAGTGTTGTTGCTGCTGTAAACCTGTCCGGTGATCCGGCATTGAGTAAACGGTAATACGTTTACGAACAAGGTAAAGCTCCATAGAGGTATTTGCGGCAGCATGCAGAGGCTTCTTATTGGCGCTCTTGTAATAAGGTAGCGACTCGCTAGCTGGTTGGCAAGCAGAGCAGCGTTTCCAATCAATTACAAAATCAACAAGCAAATACCGCTGACAGCGTAGCGTATGAAGAGCTTGCATGTTACGCAACTAAAACAACCCCATTAAATTATTTCGGGATGAAAACATACTTTGAGCAAGAAAGACAAAAAATTACAGGTACTAACAGACATTTCATTCAAATTAAACAATGTTGGTCGGAGTTAAGAAATTTCTAAGCAAACATTTTGTGCATACGAGTTTGCTGCTACGTTATATACATCTATATTAAGACATTTGCGAATTTATCGAAGTATCTTAAGATACAAATGGAAAGTATCATATCGAATACGATAATTTCGGTAGTATCTTGTATCTGCATCTCAAATACTTGTTTCCTGAGTATCTTGTATCATATCATGGTACAACCGCAAAGTATCTTTGGTCAGCCCTCACCTCGTTGCTGTTCAGCCATATATATATTTCACCGACTAGCCCACGCTTGAACTCAGATAGGTTACATTTCTTAATAAGACTGGCGCAACGAGACGCCGGTATTATTAGAGCCCGGCGATAAAGTGACTGTCGTGTGAATGATGAGGTTGGGCGATATGAAAAAGTATAGCGCGCTGGCTCGGTTGAGAACATTTCGCCATTGCGCGAGTTAGCGCAGGACATGAAGAGGGAGTAAAGGACGCGATTATAAATGGCCATCCGCGTCTATGGCTAGATATCCATGCTAATGAGATTATCATATATGTTTATAGTGGTTCGTACCTTTGACTGCTGCCCTACCTACGTAAACAGCGCATCAAGGTTCGTAACTTATTTTTCATCACTACTTGTGTTGCGACCTATCCTCCGCGTATTGGCTTTTTCACAAGATAAAGCTAGATAAGACTGGTATGCATAGTTGGACAACGGCTCGTGGCTAAACAATATATGAACTTCCACGTGTGATGAATTGTTTCTCCCGCACTTCATTTACTGCACTTTGCCTGACAAGTATTTGTGCAACGTCATCGTGGTGTCATCAACTGCCTACGAGAGGTTTCTCCTTCCTTTTTTCTTTCCGGCAAGAAAACTTTGAACTAAACTAAGTGGTTATAACCGCAGCACCAAACCGGTCTCTTTCTTTTTTTTCTTTTTTTTTCTTTATTGTCTATTTGTTTTTAATCATACCGCGGCTACTCAGAACAGAAAGAACCAGTTTTCCGCTGATAGATACCATGCCGTAAACGATAAGGAGAGCCACAAGATAAGGTCATCTATATAAAATACAGTACTAGCAATAATAAGGCAGTGACATGAACGGTATAAGATGCATCCCACCCACGTAATTATAAACAGCTGCGCACGCACGCACAAATTTCCTCAATTAACAAGTTTGTACTAGTTGAACAAACTTTAGGATCTAGCCACTATATATGCGCTTCTTGTGAGCAAAAATAATAAGAAGAAGAAGAAAAAGACAAAATGCAACATTTTGGCAGGCTTGCTAACTTTTGTATCCTATTCCCCGCCCCCGTTTGTCAGAGTGTCATAAACAAGGTACTTAAAGTCGGCCCTTTCTTAGGTTACGGTTCCGTTACAGCGGTCAAATTGAGTGAGGGCAAATGAATTTTGCAGAACGAAGGACGGGAATTTTTTAGCCTTGTTGAACGTTAAAATGAGACTTATCGTTGACGAGAAGCGTACGAGCGGACGAAGACGACGGGCGCTCTCTGGCCAGTTCAGCCGACAGCTCGAGAGCCAGAGAGCGTTAGTCGTCTTCGTAGGGGCGCCCCCGTGCATCGTCCACAAGAAACACGCGATATGCATGTATCAACATGTATACCTGGTCATTGGGAAAATCGCAGTCGTTTCCGAAGGATTTGCTATGGGGCACTCACGAGGACGTCACAGATTCGTGCCTCAAGTCTTTTCATGACCTGTTACTTATTTCGATAAAATTTCTAGTTCGCCAGCTCCCTCAAGAAAAAGGCGCAACGCGTCAAACCAGTGCTGTTGTGCGCTGTACTGTGAACGCAGCGGAGCGCAGTCACGCAAGGTAAGTTGTCGCGGCCTTTCAGGCATCTGCAGGCCGTCTGCATAAAATGGCGTCTGCGTCTGCTGTTGTCTGCACGGCCAGAGAAAGTTCTCCATTGTCCATGCTGATTCCCTTTTATTCCCAAATAGATTCGGGATTCAGCGCTTATCACAAACTTCAATTAGGTATTGACCTTCCCAACACCCTGTGCAACGGACTCCACTCGTATGAGCGAATCGGTGCTCGATGGGATGTTTGCAAATGGCACGATTAAATGGCTCTTCCCACATGGGTATACATGCAGAAATGTAGCTGCAAAAGTTTAGTTGTATAAAAAGAGCAGCAATGTCATTTCCAATGACGCGGTATTTGCATGCACATCTGGTCTAGACAGCTGTGAAAGGGGGCAGACAGCTGCGAGGCAGTCGACGCCGTTGCAGCAGTATCTCTCGCGTGGGAAAGAAAGAAAGAAAGAAAGAAAGAAAGAAAGAAGGAAGAAAGAAGGAAGAGAGGAAAGAAAGAAAGAAAGGAAGAAACGAAAGAACGACGAAAACGTTGAGAACAACCCGAATACTCCAGCGAAGTGAAAGTTACCAAGCTGTGTATCTGCGATTGCTGACTTAAAAGTGAAAAAAATAAACAAATTTGGAGCGCCTCAATATAACAGAGGGAGGAGGCAGGAGGAGTGCACGTTAAAGAAACACCTGTAGGTGTTCTTTAACATGCGTCCAAAACACGATACACGAGCTTTTTTTTTTTTTTTTGCGTTGTCTCTACATTTAAGTGTGGCTGGGAATGAGTCCGGGTCGTCGTGCTCAGTAGCACAATGCACCACCGAGGGGTGGGCGGCTATAAAAAAAAAATGAGGACATGGTTCGGTGAGTTAATCGTTTTATGGAAACGTAGCGGACATTCTGTGCCTCGTAAAAGGAGACACTGATCGAAATGTTCTGCGAGATTAACATCAACCCAAAGTACACCCAAAGCAGACCAGTCAGAACGGACGCTATATCGATCGTCAGAGCACGCAACCTCTTCATGAGTGGACGCATGGATGAGTATTCGAACGTTAGGTCGATAATGTTTTTCTTTTCTCATTCCTTCTTCTTTCTTTCTTGTTTCTCACCCATGACTCGAGTGATAATTTGTGCTGTCCCGAAAGAGCTGCGCCAAGGCACAGCGGTGCGTTTTCGCAGTGACATTAGGAGGAGGCTTTGATGACGGCAACAGGGAAGTTTATTACGGCGCCAAGGCGATGTGACTAAGAGAGAGAGAGAGAAGGGAAGACGGAAAGGCAGGGAGGTTAACTAGACTGAGTCCAGTTTGCTACCCTACACGTGGGGAGGGGAATGGGGAGTGAAAGAGGAAGAGAGAGAACTTAAGTGTAGGACGTCTATAGTCGGGCACACAAGTCTGTTGCCCTCAGGTAGCGAAAAAGCGCTCGAACGGCTTTCTGGGCCAATGAACTGTGAGGCCAGGCTCACAAGATCTTCGCTTCCGTAAATGGCCTGTCATCCAGTCTATTTAAGGCACACTGGAGAGTCTCACGTTGATCATCGAAGCGAGAACAGTGGCACAGAAGGTGACTGATGGTCTCATCACACTTGCACTTAGCGCACATTGGTGAATCCGCCATTCCAATACGGTAGCTGTAGGAGTTAACTTCTTATTATGGCAATGCTGCTAAGTCGCCGCCCTGACGAAGACAAGTCCCTTTGTCAAACACTTGCTCAAGCGACAATCCTTGTTCGACCGCTGTTAATATGTAGTCGAGCATTCATCTTCATCTGAACTTTTGTCTTGTTTGGATTGCTAAGGATTATTCCACGCCTACTGGGTGGCGTATTACGAGTTTGGGAATGTGATGCCTGCCAATCTGAACTCTAAAATTCGTAAAAGTTTCGCTTACACTCACAGGAAGGCCCAATAGTACACGCACTTATTATTATCTTTTTTTATGTTTCCCCTGTGTACACATCCTTTATGGGACGCACACACACTTTATAAACCACGATTTACCGTTAGAATCGGCACACAAGGAGCAGTAAACTTGGAGCAGCACGAATTGACTTGTAAGCAGCACACAGCGAGGTCTTAGGCGACTTTTCTGTTTCTTATTGCGCTTCTTTCAGGAACTCGTCCGAATAAACTTGTTCGAAGCAGGTGGACACCCTTCTGCTCGCACTCACCTCCGCTCACGCCCGCTATAGGCGACGTGTCCTTTCACCTTCAGGAATACTTATAAGGTGATATGGTCGGATACTGGCGAGCGATACTTTTTCGTAAGGAGAATTTACTTTTCCTAAATCTTGACGAAACATTGGTAAAGAGATGACGGGTATGAGATGTTAACAAAACCGCAAGAAGGATTAGAAACGAGAGCTAACTTAATATTTCAGAAAGAAAGAAAGACAGAAAAGAAAGAAAGAAAGAAAGAAAGAAAGAAAGAAAGAAAGAAAGAAAGAAAGAAAGAAAGAAAGCGTGCCGGTTGTGCTGCAAAAAAAGCAAAAAAAAAAAAAAGAAGTGCAGTGCACGTTCACTGCCTTTGCAGATATTCAAATCCATGCCCTGTACGCGAATCAAGCGTACTTGATTGTTGTGCTGAGGATGAAAGCAACAGACGCGGCGAAGAACGACCGCACAGCTGCGGGCACAATAACAGCGACGGTGCCTCGCAGGCGTACGCACGCGCTGCCATTGTTCCAGTCCACGGGACGTGCAACAACGGCACCCGTCCTTGACGTGAGAGCGCTGGCTTCAATGGCTTTCTGAGGGCGATGCCGAGTGCTAGCTACCTCAACCAGCGAACAAGTGCTTTCGCACTTTGAACATATAGCAGATTTTACGAGCAACCTTAGGAACATTTCCATTTCATATCAGCAGCGCGTAGAATTTCATTGTCATATTAGACCGCCTAGAACGTCCGGTCGCTGCATGTATCACGCTCCAGCGCACCGAGATAAACGCGATCATGCAGTGGCGAACGTCTGCGCATTATCTGTTGTTGGCAGATTGAGCATGGCTTTATGCATTGAGCACAGGATTTCTGAGGCCCCAGTATTAGTAATGCGTTAGCATTAGGAGTGTCGAAGTAGAAAAGAAAAAAAAAACGGGTGAATTGTGGGAAGCCTGGCGTCACGTGGTAAAAAAAATTAAATCCTGGAATTTTATGTGCCAAAAACATGATATGATTATGAGGCACAGCTTAGTGGGGGACCCTGGATAAAGCTTGACCACGTGAGGTTCTTTAACGTGCACCAAATGCGTGGTACATGGACCTTCTTGCATTTCGCCCCCATCGATATACGGCCGCCGAGGTCGGGATCAAGCCCGCGACCTCTAGCCCAGCAGAGCAGCGCCATAGCCACAGTGCTACCGCGGCCATAGTAGTGGTACCGCAGCTACCGCTGTCAGGTGCAGGCACCGCTGTCAGGCAGGTGCAGTTATGGCCTCCGTGATGTTGAGATGTCCCTTGTGGGTATGTGACGCGACGTTGCGATAACCGCCCAGAGAGCGGTATCAGCGACATACAGAGAAGCGTCATGTCCCCCAAGTAGGGGGCGCGCGAAATACAGACGGCCAGCAGGCGTGCATGTCGGAAGGACCGGGGAGGCCATGTCCCACAAGTAGGGAACGCGCGCAATGCAGACGGCCAGCAGACGCGCATGTCGAGAGAGTTTGTGTGACGTCATCTGGCGGGCTGAGCTCGCGCTAAAAATGCATGATGCGTGGGGTTCGGCAGCGTAGGCGCGATGCCACGTGCTGAGCATATGGAACGCAGGAAACAGACTCGCTCATAAAGTCGGCTCAGCCAAACTTTGCACTGGATGAAGGGGGAACAAAATAAAAGCTGGCCTCGACAAACGCCATAAGGGTACCCCGAGTTCGCATGACATCGTCTGCGGAAACACATCACACGACCGCATGGCCTCCGAAATTAGATTTGTTTTCAAAAGGCGCGCCCGCACGTTTGCTCAAGCCTGGGACTGATTGGTGCTGCCATCTCTACGCGGAGCGAAGCAGCAGCACTTTATTGCCAAAGCACGAAGGAAGCAAAACGTGGCAAAACGCCGAAACATCCAAAGTTAGCCGGAGAGGCCTCGTCGCTCAGCTGCCTTTATCCGTGGAAAACGTTTTAGAGTGCGAGAAAGTTCCTTCCTCCATGACGAGAACGGGGCCGCTCGATCCCATAACACGCGGTGATGGTGGAGACTGGAAGAAAGCATGAGAGAAGTCCGGTTGCTCGTGACGACCTGGTAAGCCGGCTCCGCGGCGTTCCCTGCAGGATAGAGCCTCATATAGCGTAGGCCGTGCCCCTTAGCGACTAGAGCAGCATGACGTCATCTGTCCCAAGAACGGCAGCAACCGCACGTGGGTGCTTTGATCTCACGTGCTCTCTCATGGCAGCAAGTATGTTACTTTTGTAGTTTTTCTTTTTTTCTTCTTTCGTCCTACAAGGACTCCTCGGATGGGTCTTAGCTTCTCTCCAAGCACGGATTTGAACGCTTCCGCTGTGTCACCGCGAGGCCTATTCGCATCGCCGTGACTCGTGGCGAATCTTGAAGGACACGCAAAGGACGCCGAGTCAAACAACTCGGGTCGCTTTTGCGCTTACCGATGCCAGGCACTTACGAGGTTGATGGCAGTAACCTAATCGCGGTGGCAGCCCACAGTGCGCCGTTCGTGAGTTGGCGGCCGCCAACTCTTCTTCACGAAGAACGGGTGGAGAGACCGCCGCAGCTGCGGTCTCTCGACCTGCGGGTATGGGGCTCGACGCACAGCTGTCGACGGGGCGAGCAGCCAACTGGGTGGCTGCTGGCGCCAGAAGAAGCGAACGTCGTGCTGGCTGCGCCGGCGACTGCTGCTCGCACCGTCGTAGCTGTCGAGGCGGGCTCCAGCTGTTCGCGGGGTGGGCGCCGAATCGGATCTCTGGGAAATGGAACGGTCGTCGAGAGACCATCCCGTCTTTCGACGGCGCTTGAGGCGCGTGTGGACGACAGGGAAAGGATGGAAGTGTTGGCAAAACATTCCCGTGGCCATTGCTCCAGCTAAAGCGGGTAAATGTTATATTTAGCAGCAAAGTTCAGTGCAAGATTTACAGCTATTCGTCGCACCGGGTGTGATTCTCGAGCAAAGTGGCGTAACTCCTATAGGCGCTGGTGCACTGAAACCAAGTAGTCTTGTAACAGTGCGCTCCTATACTTGAACAGTCGGGCAAACGGAAGTCAGAAGCGAAAGAGGAAGATGTCATTTCAAGTGAACGAGAAGAGTAATTTACGAACAGAAGCGGAAAACACAGCAGCCTTAAGAGTCTCGGGAAGGGAACGAACAAATTACGCGCTCATCGGAGTACTTAACAAAATATGTCCGAACTAGGAGAAAATCAAATGTGTTTGACGTCGATCTGGCCTGCCATAGGAAAAGGCTGATAGACGCGTTCGGAAGGCAATGTCGACAGCACAGATATATAGTACGCACGTTCTGTGACGTCGTGAACAGCGGCTCGTCGCCGGTGTGCTGCATAGCGGAAGCGCCGCTGCGCGCTCTTGTGGCGTGCGGCCGTGTACGTGGAAATCAACAGTCACTCTACGTTCGCAGAACCGAAACTCGTAGCTATAGCTCAGCCACGAGCCAGATAAATGCGAGCGATTAAACGAGAAGAAAGTCGCGACAAGTACTCACTCCACAGATGGACCACTGCACACCGTGTTAAACGGCGTCCGCAATGCAGAGCAAATGAGCCGACAGTTCTGTGCATATACTTTAGTTTCTAAGATTCGCCGCATATGTCCCTTTGCTCCTCCCCCTAATAATAAGGTAACGTCGTTGCGACAACGTGCCAAGTTTCGCTACTACAATGCCGGCTATCACAAAAGCAGTCTTAAGAAAATGCTCCAGCGAGGTGCAGCATGAACTGCGCTAGCTCTTTCCATCCATACAAATTTTTTTTGGACTAGCAGTCAAGTAAGGCGCCCAACCACGCACTCTTATGCTAACCCGACCACGATTTCTGTTCTTTCAAGCATGCGCATTTATTCAGCCTCCGCGTTCGTCCTCCCTTCTAGCCAAAGTTCTCAATTACATACTGCGGCCCAATGCGGGCACGAGCACGTCGGTGCTCCGTAGGATTCATTGGTTGTTTCCGAAGTTCGCCATTGCGTAAGGACATGAGAGCGTCGTTTCATCTGACCTGGCCTCGTTCCATTTTCAGACAGACAGGAGCTATAGATAAAGCATGCTCGTGTAAAGCACTGGCTCCAGCCTTCCAGGCAAGGAGAGAACGCGTCTGCAGGATACAGAACGGTGTCGGAGTCAGACGTTCATTTTTGAGCATGGATTTGCAGAAGCAATAAAGGTTTCTCCACATACGTCGCTTTTCAGACGGCGTTGTTGTTGTTGCTGTTTTTAACAGCTTTTATTCCTGCTAATTCCACAAATATTAGAAATGTACTCAGTATCGTGTACAATTGCGCACTATGTTCCTTGTTTTTCTGTGTTTAGTGACTCTTCGTTACTTTACTTAAATGCGCCTCTCTCTCTCTCTCTCTCTCTCTCTCTCTCTCTCTCTATATATATATATATATATATATATATATATATATATATATATATATATATATATATATATATATATATATATATATATCGCTCGATTGCTCGTAGTATATGCGTTAATTTCATATTGTTGGAACTTGCATGCATCATGTTCCTACCTAACATGCGGCCGGAGAGTTCGCAAGGTATATTCACTTGGAAGTAGTTATCAGTACCACACCAGTTTCGAGATATTGATTTTCAAAGTGTCCAACAAAACGCAGTAGCGTTCCAGTTACTTCCGTGCTTCAATGCATAAAACAGCGTTTTCTTTAAAAAAGTAGGGAAATAATACATTTTTACCGCAGGTTTCATAGCGCATATCTCAAATCCAGTGTCATCCTCAGAATTCATTGCATGCAAGTCGGTAGGCCTTGTACACTTACTAGCTGCGATTCGTAGATTGAAATGTGTGCCGTAAAGTAATTAAGTACAGAGAGAGAGAGAGAGAGAATGAAGAGGAAAGGCAGGGAGGTTAACCAGGTATGAGTCTCCGGTTTGCTACCCTACACTGGGGATGGGGGATAAGGGTTAGAAAGATGACAGAGAGGAAAACGCAAAAATAGACGGAAAAAACAACAACACGCACACATGGAGACACACACACAAAAGGCGTTCTAGTTAAAGTCGTTCACACAGACCGGTAGATCACAAAAAGCGCAATAGCGCTTGCACTGCCTTCTTCTGTGACGGTAGGTCCTTTCGATGTTGTAGAATTCTTTTTTCCGATAGCGGTTGGTCGTCCAGTTGGTCAAGTTCGTGGCGAAGGCGTGCCCTCTGTGGACTGTACTGCGGGCAGGCGCACAAAATATGGCCAATTGATTCTTTATGGCCGCAGTGGTCACAGGTTGGGGTGTCGGTCATCCCTATGCGGAATGCATAGGCTTTGGTAAAGGCGACGCCCAACCAAAGTCGATATAAAAGGGTGGCGTCTCTACGGCGAAGCTGTGATGGCGCTCGAAGACTTAGTGTGGGATCAAATGAGTACAGTCGCGTATTTATTAAATGTAGCTCATTCCAAAAGTAATTAAGTAAATCAAAAAAAGTAATTAAGTACAATTTGATTAGTGCAATTATGGTAATTATTCAATGTAGCAGCTTTATTTCTCGTAGAAGTAAAGGCCGCCTCATCGAGTAAGTTAGCTCAAGGCTTAGAATTGTGCGACCTGCCACAGACAATTTTTAAAAATTGCTTGCAGCTAAAAAAATACAAAAGAACGTACCCTGTATTTAGGCATGACGTGCGTCGAGTGAGCTCCTGAAGAACTGCACTACAATGTGGTGCATGCGGTCGAAATCGTGGTTCCGATGCCTCAGAGAGGTGCGCCGTGACGGTTACGCATTTCCCTCGCATTTAGCGCTGAATCCCCACTGAACCTCTTTTTTTTTTTTCCTATTAATTCATAAAATATTATTGATTGGCTGTGTAGTGTGTAAAATTGCCTAATATGTCCTTCGGGTTTCTGTGTTTAGTAATTCTTGGTAATTTTTTTAAGGGCGTCCCTTTGGCAAGTTCATGGTTTTCGTTTTGTTTGTTTCATTAGTATTTAAGGCATTGAATAACTTCACATGGATGGTGCTCGCATACATCTTGTTTGTGCCTAGCGTGGCGCACATGTTTATTTCTGCCCATCTCTCTTACGCACCAAACACCGGGGCCATGTCCAGGCAGCCTTCGGGCAGCCTTTTATCTCTTTCCCCTACATTTGTCTGTTAAAGAAAAAGCATAGAGGGAAAAAAAACATATAAGCTTGTAAAAAGAAAGTACCATACTGAAAATATTTTTTATCACGGAAAATGCGTATCCGGTTATTCGTCAGATATCTAGTGGGCTAGAAAAATAGAACGGTATACAAAATCAGAGCTTGTTTTCGGAATCAGTTTAGAGGTAATTCTAGCGTGCTGAGTAAAGTGAGCGCTGTGGTGAGAACGAACAGTGAATGAAATGTCTTCCCTTACCTATTCCTCTGTGCAGGATAGCAAACTGGTTATTTAGCTTCGAGTTAACCTCCCCGCCTTTCGCACCTTTTCAATCTATCTCTTGTGTATTTATTCTTTCTTTAGTACTTGCACGACTGGTTGAAATATGTGACAGCGATGACGTAACTTCTGTTACATATGTCTGGCAGGAAGTCGCTGGTACATCTCTAGCCATAAAACGTTATTATTATTATTATTATTATTATTATTATTATTATTATTATTATTATTATTATTATTATTATTATTATTATTATTATTATTATTATTATTATTATTATAAAAGAGCAGATAACAGGAGAAGGCGATATCGGACAACTGTAGGAAGTGCGTGTTGCCATCTAACAACATATACCGCCTATATTTTTATTTTATTTTATATTCCCTTTCGAAAAGTTCTTTTTAATGTCGGCTGCCACAGGTAGCGCAGTTAGGTCTGTTTAGATGGCTTACGTAAAGAGACGGACGTTATTTGCGTAACATGCAGCTGGTAGAGAACGAAGTGGGTTGCCAGTGGCAATGCGTGCACTGGACGAGACATTGAGGAATGCAGGCCGCCGAGTTAAAAGGTGGCATCACATGTCGTGCTCCACAGAATACTTTCCCTTCCTCCGTGCTCGCCCGCCCCGTGCTTTGCGGTCGTCGTCTTCAGCAAAGCTTATATCGCCGTCGAGGAATGTTGGAGAGAAATTAAGTCACGCTAAACTAAGGATGTCACTCACTCGCAGTTTTCGGAGCGGCTTTTTGGCCGAGAGAGATGAACTATTGGTTGAGATGACGGCAAATTGAAGCAGAAGTTCAAACTTAGTGCTCGAAGCTCAAGTCTTTGACATAGACAATGCAACCCATGATGTCAGTGGGGTTATTTCACGCCGAATCAACCAGCCTTTTTTTTTTTTTTTTGACCGTCATAGATATATCTGAAAAACAATTCATACGTTTGTTGAAGTTAGAAACTTACTCTCCACGTTTATTTTTCTTGCAAAAAAAATTCTAGCATTCTTGCCACATTTATTCTTGCCCAGCTGAACTACAACGCACCAATAATTTTTTTTTTCAAGGGCATGTTGGTATGATCCAGACTATCAGATTCTGGCTATGGCAAGACAGTGAAGTGGTGTGAGTACCGAAATAGCGAATTTTTCAAATTTCATTATTTCGTGTCCTTCTGGCACCCGCAAAAGCGAGTAAAATTGCAATGTTTGAGCATTCTTTTCAGACATAAGAAAGTTCAGAAGACAAATTAAATATAGAATGGTAGCCCCGTTGACATAGTATAGCCGAAAAATATTTGAAACTTTGGGGGTTCATGATATTACCTGAAGAAAAGAAATAGTGCAAAGTTCAATATTATTTGCAAAAAGCTTCGTTTTCAAGATCAAGAAAGTTGCTCTGGTGGTCGGCCTAAATACATATGATACATCATTAGGTAGATCTGCATGTCTGCTATGTATGTGCGATGTTACAAAAAAGGAATCATTTTTAAACACGACAAATAAATTTTGAAATGTTCGTACGTGGATTATGAAGACTGCGTAAATATATGAAGCCTTGCAGTCTGTCAAAGAGAGATTCTAAATAAAACAAACTATTTAACAGATTGTAACTGGCTCTTTTTTTATGTATACGAGGACAATGAACATCAAGCGCAACAGCCTCGACTCATATTTATTTTTATTTTTTCATAAATACGAAAAGTGAACATCAACCACGTCTGGGCACATCTCCCTGAAGAGGGCACGTATGAATTTGATAGCCAAGCATGTTCAGGCTGTTGAACAGTGGTAACACGCAACACCAGAAGACTTTGTCCACGCTCGTGTAGGCTTTCAGTGGCGACTACGAAGTTGTTTTCCACTTCTCTCGTCTCGTGACAGTGTTTTGTCTCTCGGGAGCAGAGCACAATGTGTCCTTCTCCCTGTACGTCGCATTGCATTGCAGTGCGACATATCTTTTAAAATGTTAGCGTGACCGATATCAGTGCTCTTTCTTGATTTACTGGCTACTTAAATGCAAACATTACTTTTTATAAACTACATGAAACGTACAATTCAAATATGCAGGACTCCCTGACGAAATTAACATGTCGTGGTATTCCACGTGCAATGGCTGTGTGCATGGCTCACCTGGCCCACACCAAGCACACGCCACACTGCGTTAGAGCGTGCGTCACTTGGCAACGAAACGCAAGCCATAACACCGTTTTCTTGTCACCTGCATTGCAGATGAAGCCAGCGAGACCATGCTTCATAGGATCATTTCTCGTTCTGGTGTGCACCTCAGGCCGGCAAGCTTGGGCGCATGTCGGAGAAATGCCCGTGCTGGCAAACAATAAAAAAAATCATTTTTCGTGTCTAAAAAATAATACATCCTTTTTTGTAGCTCCTCACACACATAGCAGACGTGCAGAACTATCTAATGATGTAGCACATATATTTTTAGACCGGTCACCAAAGCAACTTCCTTGACCTTGAAAACGAAGCTTTTTGCAAAAATATTGAACTTTACACTTTCTTTTTCAGGCGACATGCTGAAGTTCCAAAGCTTCAAATATTTTTGGGCTATACTATGTAAACCGGGCTACCATTCTATATTTAATTTGTGCTGTCTGGAATTTCCTGCTTTCCGAAAACGATATTCAAACTTTACAATTTTCGTCGCTTTTGACGGTGCCAACAGCACTCAAAGTATTAAACTACTGGAATAATTGGCTGCTTTGGCAGCCACGCCACTTCACTGTCTTGCCATACAAGCTATTTGAATGACTGGATCATACAATGCACCTTTGAAAAAAAAATGTAGATTGATACCTTCGAGCTCAGCTGGTCTGGAAAAAAAAAAAGCAAGTCGCCGAAATGCTAGAAACTGATTTCCAACAAAAATAAACCTGGAGAACGAGTTTTGAACTTTAGCAAACATGCGCAAATGTTTTCAGCTGTACTTGTGGAGTGTTCGAAAAAAGGTTCGTTGATTTAACGTGGAATGACCCAGTGGTGTCGAGAACAACGACCCCCGAGAACAAGGGAGCGAAAGTCGCTGCACTGTGGCGGGCTTCTTGACGCATCATCGAACGTCGACGCACTTAGCCCTCGTTTTTGCCGTGGTAAGACAATGGGGAAGGCCACTCGCCGCGGATGTAGCAATTCGCTTCTGCCCGAGTGCCGCTGGGGGCGCGGACATGGGGGGGAGGCGAGAAACGAAAGCGGAGCCGCTGACTGATTGAGGCGCGACGCGGACCGGTTAGGGAAGTTTCACGCTCACGCGTCCGACCGTCAAGACGGCGGATGCCACTTTCTCGCTTACTTGATCTGCGGCCAGTCGTCGACAAAATCTTTCTTTTTACAAAATGGAGAACTAATTAATTAGTCCGGCTAATCATTGGTATCCTGGTGATTTGTGCTGCACTTCGTAGTACGTACAATCTTACATGCGTATGCACAGCAATTACTATTGTACGCTCTCGACTTTAAATGTGCTGTGTATGGCCTTGGTAGCACCAAATTTTGTAATCTAATACGTCAAAAAAAGAAAAAAACTTTGTTGGGATTTGATCTGAGATACTGTAGAAAAGGAACAGCTTGCTGTGTATTAGAGCACGCGCTAAAGCTCTCTCGACAGTGATGGTGAGCGGGAAAGCATTATAGAATGCAGACAAGGTCCATAAACACAATTAAGGATTTCTCGCTAAAATGGTTCGCACCAACAGAGAGCCGCTCCTCCGCACACGCAGCTAGCGCATGAAATAGCAAATAAGAAGACGTCAGCTAAACAGTCCGCGCCAATTCGAAGATGTTCTCGTTTAAACTCAACACCATTATGTCAAAACATTAAGCTAAGCCCGTTAGCGCAGACTCCCATTGTTGTACGTGGCACTAAATTAAACAATCCCGTGAGTCACCGCAACAATCGTTGCGGTGCGACAGGTAACATTCGAGGTACGCAGGAACTGCGCCACTTCTCATCGCTTCCTGTACGTGCCAGTTAATGTCACAAGATAACCAAGGTAGAGCACGAGAGTTCTCACACCAGACTGCGGATAACAAGAAGCGCACCGCGTTCTAAGTGGCACGCAGCGTGGTACTTTTAAAGAGGCTCGCGCGTGCCTCCCGGCTGCTATAGAGCGTCGCTTGGTTCGTTCGTCTACGCCCCAACGCCCCCGGCCCCTTCGTCGCTTGCTTCATTCAGCCGTGCCCCGCTACTTCGCACACACGCGCGAATGACGCCGAGGCCGCGTCGTCTCCTTCACGGAACGCGTGCACGCTCTGTGACGAGTGCGCACGGAGCTCATTCACGAAATAAGCCTCCCTCGGAAGCCGGGTGGGCTGCTCTGTCCTGCACTTGGATGGATGGATGGAAGGTAGGAGCGTCCCCTTTGAAACGGGGCGATGGCAGTTGCCACCATGCTCAGATTTTTATTTTGCCTTTGTGTGTTAATGAATTTCTCGATTTTCTTTAAATACGTCTTCCTACCCTTTTAACCTTATGTCACCTCTCTGCTTTTGAGCCACCAATCCTCCAATTGCTAATTTCCATCGCATATGTATTTACATGACTATTATTATCTCTGAACTCTAGGGCCTCAGGAAGGGTGACTGTGGCCGCATCGACATCGGGCTTGATACCATCACATTTTAGTATGAGGTGTTCCATTGTTTCTACATATTTACCACACACAGTACATGTGTCTTCTTCTTCGTTAAATTTCTTTTTATAGCTCCGCGTTCTAAGACATCTAGCTTCAAAGAGCAGGGCACTGCCTCTTGAGTTATCATAAAACGCTTCCTTCCTGATCTGCTGTTTCCAGTATCGATATAGTTCCACACTATGCTTCTTTTCCATTGAATTTATCCAATTTTTACCTTCCGCGTTTTTAACCTGTCGTTTAATGCTCTGTCTTTCTTCGTCCTCGTGTCTGGCATACTTACTGGTTAGCTTCCTAGTTCCTTTCCGCCATTGTGAGTCAACGCTCTTTCTGTATAGGTATTTAAACATCTTAGCTGCCCACCTGTTATCGTCCAATTTCCTCAGGTGTTTTTCGTATAGGATTTTACTCTGAGTTTCCCGTGCTTCGAACGATGCCCAGCCCATGTCCCCCTCTACTGCTTCGTTTGTGGTTTTCCCGTGTGCACCTAGTGCTAACCTTCCCACAGCTCTGATTTACTTCTAGTCTCGACTTGGGAAATCCACGGAGCGCGAAATCTGTGAGCAGGCAAGTGAACCAGCGCAGCCTTAAATGCTGGAACTGAACCGCAAAAGCCAAAGGCTCTTCGCACATCACTGTGGTATCAAAGTGTCACTCGCACACTACGCACCTTACGTTCGTGCTCTTGGTCGTTATTCGCGTGCTTCAGGTTCACCTTGACGAACTTACGCTAGCAAGGCGCAGATACTACGTGCCTCATGGGGCCTTAGTGAATCCTGCGAGTTTGCCGCAGTGCAGTATCCTGGTGTCACCTACTATACAATTAAAAAAAAAAAAGGCAAGAGACACGAAATACAGAAAGCTGAGCTAGTTGGTAAGGATTCATTATGCAAAAAAGACGTGAAGCGTGCAGACAGGAAACAAGAGTAGAGAAGTGGACAACACGAACGCCGCCTATCAACTGAAGGGAGCAGTGAGGCGAAAAAAAGGAAGAAGACACAAAACTCATCTGCGCAAGCTCAGGAATGCGACGTGTCAGTCGGGTACATGTGCCGGTCTACGTGAGAGATAACTGTTAAGGCACTTCATCTCTTCCTTATGTGAAGTAATCGAAGGCTGACTCACGCACGCACTTCCACCATTATAGATATGCCATGCCTCTACCATAAGATGCGTATCTTCATTATTATTCCTGTACAATATCGCGCATTCATCTAACTCTGGCGTGCAGTTACAATCTTAGCAATGTAGGGAAAGAGTAGAAGGCGATCGTTAACCGGTGGATCGCCCGTTCTATAACGACCAAATCATTTTCTGTGTGTTTAGAGTACGTGCCACTAAAGTTATGTCAACGTAATATCACTGAAAAATTGTGCTACACCCACGCAATCATTCCTTTCTTTTCCATGTACGCAGCTCAGTTTGGGTCTTGAATTCCCTTTCAGAAAGCTCCACACAATTAAGCGTCTGAACCCGCGATGCGCCCTGTCGAAGCTGTCAGTGCCTGCAGGAAGGAAGGAGCCCACAAATAAACCCTGGCACAAGGAGACCGCCCACACTGCTGGCTGTCTCGCAGAATGTAAACAACGTTCAGCAAAAAAGAAAGCGCACAGCTGCGCTTGCAACCGAGTTGCCAATTTAGACACTCTGCGGCTAGATGCAGCTACATTTATGAGCGCTGCTGGCCCTGGGGAATTTTCCTCGCGACAACTGCTGCTACGTCGACGCCTCCTTTCGGACCTTAGAACAATCGTTTGTGTATGTGACACTGACACTGAATGACTATGTGGTGACATCGCAGACTTTCTTTCTTTTCTTTCATCTTTCGTACCACTTCACCCCGGTACAGGGTAGCCAATCTGAGACATCTGGTTAGCCTCCCTGTCCTTCCTTTACGTTTAGCTATCGCTATAAATGAACACAAAGGCATTGTAATTTATACTGTAGCCCTGAAGAAGGTCAGCACACCGACCGAAACTGTTAGGGATAATAAACCCAAGATAACCGCGATGTTCTGCTTCTGGTCCTTATATATATGGTCTCCAAGCTTGATTATTGTTCACAATACTAAAGGTGAACCAATGTTTGGTCAGCATACAGTAAGTATAGATTAACCATTGAGCGATAAAATGAGCAAGAGTTCGGTTGCTATAGCTTGACTGTGCACCCAGCTCTCTCTCTCTCTCTCCTCTCTCCTCTCTCTCTCTCTCTCTCTCACACACACACACACACACACACACACACACTCACCCACTGAAAAGCGACTTGCTCAACGCCAGTGCGAAACTTGGCCGCACTCGTAAATTGCAATGAAAAGAAAAACCGTTCTAAATTTATTTTAGTTTTTAAGGATTCACCGCAATTCCGCCTCAACCATACATACATTGCACCTATTTGCAAAGTCGCGCAGAAAGAGCGTTAGCAGGTAACTCTCATCTCGTAAGGTGGAACTACGAATTAGACACAGCGGACCCAAACTCTATCGCTCTGCCTACGGCCTTCCAGAAACTAGCAGCAATGCGCAAATAAAATAAATATCTGGCAGAGAGCTCCCTGCGGGCTGCAACTCGGCGCCTAGCTGCCGTCACTTCCCCAACACACAGCGCTCATGCTTCGAACTCATTTTTATATAATCGTAATCAGTCGTTCAATATAAAAGAAGATGCATCAAGAAAGGGTTGCAGGAACTATGAACGGTGAAGTGTTCCCCTGCAACCGAATGAACGCGAGCCGACATGCAGATGGCTCTCCGAAAACAAGCCCAAGTAAGCGGCGTGGGTTGTCCAAAAGACTAATCTAAAACAAGCGATATATTAAATCAAAACTTCCTTCAAAAACGTGGCTCACTATGAGTAAAGTTACACCGTGTAGCTCAATATGTAATGCAGGTTCACGAGTCTGCGGCACTAATTATAACGCTACCTTGCAATAAGCCGCGATACTGGTAGCGTCTACGACATTTTCTTCGTTTTCAGCGAGAGTATGGCGATGACCAGAATAACCGTTCCCATGCAGGCCGCTCGAATATTTGACAGTGCGAAATCGCTTGCGATTACGAGGATACACGTCAACATCGCATGTGTAGTATTACAGAAGTCAACAAGTTCGAAAAAAACAATGAGTAAGAAGTGAAAAGCGACTGTACAACTTTGGGAGAAGCATAATTTCGCTTAGTACAGGCAGTAACCGTGTGATTATAACCGAACTTCCCACGCAGCTCTACTACATACTCCCACTCGAATATTTAAATCACTGAATAACATATCTGCCTTCCTCTCTCTCTCTCTCTCTAGCGCGAGACAAAAACACTGTTCCAATATCATGCCAAGCTCTTCTGAATGCGAATGACTCCGCCCGTACGTATAGCGAACTTTTTTTTAAGGAAGTAATGAAAAGCACGCACTTATAGTATGAGTAGTGCAAATTAGCTTTTTCTGACAACGTTGTCCGTGTTCGACCCGTTGACCTAGTTTCTTGTAACTGCTTCCTTTTAGGCGGGAATATTTAGTTTGGGTCACCATTGTGAGTTATAGTGCGAGAACGCAAAACTTCTGGCAGGACTCAGGCCAAAAATTATGTCACTTGGCTGACGTGGTCTTGGCGGCGAGACAGATTTGTGTTGTCAACGAGGTTTCGGTTTCATGCGATGGCGCTATCTTCTTAATTGAATGCAAGCACCGAGTGTCACAAGATCGTCACTATATCGGGATGCAGTGGTGGTATTAAGAGACAAAGGTGATTGTGATGCTTCTTAGTGGACGCTCATCGCGCTTGCCGACGTTTGCATAAAACTACGTCTGTCGGTACAGAGACGGATAAAAGTGACATGTTCATCACTTCACAGCTGCTCGAGAACAGCAAGCGATAAAATAATGATAACGAATGGTGAAGCGACAGCAGCGTCCAAGGGCGTATTCCACGACAGCAAGGGCAGCGCTTCTAGCAGTCTGCGCGCGCCGGTGCCGACGACAGTGCAGGGGCCCGGGGCACCGAGTGAGGGGAGCCCGTCATTGCCGCAAGCCCAGCGCGTCCGGTATTTTCCGAGGCCCGTTATATATTTAGCCTCGGCGGACCGAGCGCGTGCGTCTTCGCCAGAGCGCCGGTCCACCGCAGCGGCGTCCCGTCACCCGACTCGAAAAAATCGGAGAGACGCCCTGCCAAGCAGGCTTCGCCACTCGCCTGATCGCCGTGTGGCGGAGAGCCATTTGCTGCCTGCGTCGACCTCGACACCTAACACAAGCTTTCGAAAGCGACGGCAAAGTGACGTGGCCCTTCCCGCATGCGTAGCCTGCTGCAAAATCGTGGCTGCTGCTACGTGGCCGCCAGACCGGCCGGCATGCCGGCCAGCGAGGGATCGATGGAAGCGAGCGCAAAATTATTTCGCGGGGAAGCCGGGGCATGGGGAGCGACGCCGAACCGCGGCCGTCACCGGGTCTCCCGCCGAGTCGTGGACGAGCCCCCGAGCCCCCATTGGCCCACTCTTTCCCCGGCGGCTGACCTCTGGCTTGACCCCCACCGAGTGCGGAGAGAACGGTTTCACTCACTTGTTCGTCGTGGTGCGGAGTCCTGTCGTGGATGGGAAGCGTGGAGATGTCGGTGGCGGAAGAGGCGAGCGAGTCGCACGGAGACGGACTCTTGGAGCGCTCCTTGTCCGGGACGTGTAGGTACGCCATCTCGCTGAGCCTCAGCTGGTCGGTCTCCATGGCGGTAGCCGGCGGCTCGCACGTAAAACCCCGAGCGCGAGCGAGCGTGCTTGGAGCCCTGTGTCTGGGCGCCTTTCCCCTGACGGAAAGCACCGGGCCGCGACGCACACGAAGCGGCACGGAGCGCCACGCATGCGCCCGGCCCCCTGTGCAGACGGACGTCACGGCTGTCGTCACTGGCGCCTGCGCAGCGGCGCCGCACCGAGGGGTGTGCGGGGGTGTGTCACGAGAAAGGTCGAGCCCGAGCCGCAGCCGATGGCTCCGAGCCGCGGCTCTGTTTACGCTGGCTAGTTCACTCGCAGCGGCGCTAGTGGGCGCCTCGCCGTGACAGCGGGCCTAGCGCGCTCGCGCTCAACTGTCGACGTCCATTGTTCGGCTCTCGCGTGATGCCGGTCGCCGTACGGCATGTCACACGAAACAGACTCTTCACACTACGTACCGAGCTGCTAGCCGACAGGGGGCGCTTTTGCAAGCGGCGCACACGCGCAAAAGCTTTGCGGCTCGGCGGTCCGCGGAGCGTCCCAGCTTGCGTCATCCTTCGCGCGTTTCTCATTCTGTTACGCTGAATTCGAGTGCTGATTTCACTTGTAACTGTTGTTGCAAACTTTTCTGTTCGGTTGGAAACTGACGCCAATTCCGTTCTGGAGCTACAAAGCGCGATCCCTACCAAGGTGACCCAATGTCTGGTCGAATTGCACCACGCCTCCAAATCAATGACCCCTTCGTGGCCCCGTTGCCTCCTCCTCTCGCTCTTCCCGCGACGGCGCAGCACGTCGTCCACAACGGCGCGCGCAGCTCCGCAGGGGTCTCTCTCTCTCTCTTCGTCTAGTGCGCCCTCTCGTTTCTCGAAGAAGTGACGACACGCGCCCTCATTTGTCGCGTGCGAAGGACGACGCATGCGGCAAGCGACGTGCACGTGGGCATTCTCACTGAGGAAGCCCCGTCATTTACTGATTGGCCCGGAAAAGGGTTGCCTCGTCTGTCAACAAATGACGCGGCAAAGCGCTGCACGGGACCACGCCGCTGAAGAAGCAGCTCCAGAACGGCATCCCAGCGTGTGGCGTGCTGCAATTACAGATATTTAAGTGAGCTTCAGGCTGGAGTAAAACTTTGATTTGGGCGAGTTGGTTCGTGGCTATTCAAAAGGCGCAGCGCAACTGGGACGGAGTCAAAGAAACACAAACCATATCACAAGCTATTGGCTACCACGTCTGAAGCAGAAGTGATTCGAATACGACAGTTCTTGTACTGCCTCACCATAGGGCCAGACCGTAGGCGGACCACCATGCAGTAAGCGCTGAAAATAGCAGGTTTCTGAGAAACTCTTACAGCCCTTCTACACATGTTGCGTCACTCGGCAACCATTGCGTTTATCACGCACCACGATCTAAACTTGTTATATACTTAGCACGCCTTGGTTGACGCACGACAGCTTATACCTATTAGGTAAAAAATACGGATGGAAAATTTTATTGACCCGCGACTGACCAATACAAACAAAATTTTATTATTTTTTATTATTTCTTTACTAAAGTAGACTGAGAGAAGTCCTTCTTCGATTTCTCGACACCGCGACGCTTCCCTCTGAGCAACGCTGCGTGGGTGACGTCAGACTCGTCTCTGTTGCGTAAGCGTCTGGTTGAGTTTCGTTGGTGACTCGGCAGCAAACCCTCACCCCGTCGAAGCTCCTCAGAAATAATTGGCACATGGTTCGCTTCTCCATGCGAAACGAATGGAACGAGACAGGGCTAAGAGCGCGACGATAGGGGAGTCATCGCTTCTCTGTGTACGTCATGCCGATGAGCGACGACCTGGATCACAGAGACGACCTTGTATCGTGTCGCGCCGCCGCCTTCACCTTTACCTTACGTTTCGTTTTTGCTCTGTCCTTGTTAAAAGAATGGCTAAGCTATTCAATATCAGATCACGCACGGGTCGTTTCACTGCGATAATAACTAGCAGCAGAGAGTACATGCTGGAAATTCGGCTCTGTGTAATTAGTGCAAGGATATGTGTACAAAGGTACAGGGGTACTTTACCAAGGCGTTCTAAAAAGAAAAAAAAAAGGTTCCGTGATTGTGTTGAGAAACACACAATGGTAACTTGTTTTAGCATCCATTGAATCTCATTCTTCCCTTGTTCTTTATATTTAGACTTCCACCTCAGGACAACTGTGCTCACCTTTATACTTTCTCACATGTGCCTAAAGAGCAAAAGACGGCACCTCTATTTATCACCAACTTCTTCTTAAACATACATATTAAATAAAAAGTCCAATCTTGTAGACGAATGAACTCGCCGCCCTATTGTTAAAGTAAAACTCTTGCTTGGGTTAGTTGGTTCATGCTTGAATGTGTACAGAGCAAGGCGCAAAGAACAGGACAGAAAAAGAACACAAATGACAGGGCCGGCGCCACTCACGACTAAGTTTATTTCCGCAACAAACACTTATACACGCCGTGGTTGCTCAGTGGCTATGGTGTTGGGCTGCTGAGCACGAAGTCGCGGGATCAAATCCCGGCCACGGCGGCCGCATTTCGATGGCGGCGAAATGCGAAAACACCCGTGTACTTAGATTTAGGTGCACGTTAAAGAACCCCAGGTGGTCCAAATTTCCGGAGTCCTGCACTACGGCGTGCCTCATGATTAGAAGGTGCTTTTGGCACGTAAAACTCCATAATTTAATTCTCTTTAAGCCTGCCTTATGTAGGTCAACCAAACCGAAGCACACACGAAAAATTAGAAGTAAAATACCGCAATCACTCGACGACTCAGGAATCATACCTGGCACAATATATCAAATCAGCAAACAAGAACAACACGTGGAGCAGCACAGGAAGCAATTCGTCGAACACAGTCATTACCAAGCCAACGGGGAGAAAAACGAGAGATAACAAATACCAACTACGATTCACTAACAAAATATCCAACTTGTCATGATCGACGCAAACAAAAACAAACACTGGGACAAGCTTGTCTAATTCCCAAGAGTGTTCAATGGCGGCACTGGGTAGCGTAACGCTGGCTTGACGCGTGAAAAAAAAAAAAAAAAAACGCCCCAAGTCCTTGTCGTTTTTGATCAGCTTCCGCGGTTTGCGCGAGCTCCCTCGGAGTCTCTTCACCTGTTAGGCGGAAAATACGCATCGCGTCGCCCCTACAGTTGTACGCAGCCCCACGCCGAGCTTCACGTCACTACGAATACGAGAGCAAGAAATATACTGAATGAAGAATAAGCCGTGCGAGTGGAATTCTCCGCTGAAACCAGCCGGGGTCAAGGAAACTAAGCCGAAGTACCGACCCACTTTTCTGTTGCTTTCCAATAAAGCGTGTTCTCCTCCTCTTCTTTCCTTTTCTTCTTTCGCCTGGTCACCGCGCCCTTATAGCGATGTTTTATAGTGCAGCCTGTCTTCTGCCGTTGCGATAGATAGCCCGTCGTTTTATTTTAGCGACAGCGATATACGCGACACAATATGCCCGGCTCGTTGTAGACGGATAAAGCGCAAAAGAGCGAGGCACGGGGTGAGCGCAGTAACTATACTTGACGCGGGAGGCTACAGCAGTGACCCACAATCCACTACAGGCCAGGCTTGAATCCACCGACGTGCCACAAAGGACGAACGCTATAAAGAAAAGGACAGCGGTGCAAGGCAAGAGTGCGCGCAAGGGACGAGAATAAATATCCCCGCGCGTTGCGCGAAAGGAAAAGCGACTGCAGAGGAAAGAGCGTAGAATGAGAGAGATGGAAGCGGGAGTGCAGGGAGGGAAGTGCGGGGGCGAAAAGGAAAACGAGAGGCGAGATGCTGACCCAGTGGCTGGCCGGCTTGACCCACAAGTTTACGGCTGGCGGCTTACGTGCCGCAGATTTATGTGCGCTCGCGTCCCGCTTTCGTTTCGTTGCGCGACAAATTTTGCGGCACAAGCGAAGACGGCGGCGACGACGCGAAAATTTTACGCGAGCCGCTGATAAGACGAAGTGTGAGACTAACGAAGTGGGACAGGCTCTGGCGCGCATCGTAAGGGAGAGGCAGCAACTAACGGGCAATCTTCGGAAAATGGTTTTCGGCGACGTACTTAACAAATTGTGAATGAATACGTTTTGGGCCGGTGATTTATGTTGCACTTGTAATTGTTTGCTGACGGAAACGATAAAGATGGACACACCCGACAGAGTTGTCGCAACAAGTGGGTCACCATCTCTCTTTCTTTTTAAAAGAGAACATTTCTGAGCGAATCCTCCCGGAGTTTGCTGAGTGTGGCTGCTGCTGCTGCTGTTGCTGTCTTGCCAAATAGCTCCCATACGAGGCAGCATTCGTATATCGAATCGGCTTACATGCAAGCCCATCTGTACTACTCCTATACAGATGTGCCCGTGGCAGGCTCTGTTCCCTACGGAATTGTACTGTGAAATAACAGGCATCTTCAGTGCAACAAATATGCGCCTTCATGTAAGGTTGAAGCGTTCTTTGCCTTCTTTTTCTCGGGGCTTGGCCCGTCTGCGTAGTCAGCTTTTTGCCGAGTAAGGTGGGCCGGTCCTGAAGATAGTGCAATGTTAAAGTGCTCTTATCCACACGATGGGGAGATGAAATCGATCCAGAAAACAGACACAGAAAACAGGACAAGCCCTTACTCCATGCACGCGGTAGCCATCCGGTTTTACATTAGCCTAAACGCACTGTCTCTCCCTCTCTTCTTCCTTTCCCCTTAACCCTTTCTTCTAGCGTAAGCAGCAAACCCGATGTGCCCCTGGTTCATCTCCTTTCTATTATCTCTCTCTCTCTTCCTGAAAGACTGGCTAGGCGTGAACTTGTGACTTGAAGAATTTATTTTTCACGCAGCGGATAGTTTCAAATCAAAAGAGACTATAGAGTCCAACATTTTAGCAATGCACTGCCATCCTTGAGAATGCGGCACGAACGAGTGGTTCTACACCACTGCTCGTAATATCGGTTGACGCTGAGGAACTAGTGGCTAAAGTTGTTGGACTCGCTATACGAACATTATTTACGTACGCAATAGTATAGATATACGAAAGAAGAACACACACGCACAAAGCGTCATGAATTATCTTTAGTAGACCTCACCTACTTGCCCGCGAAACTGTTTTGAACGACATCACTGTATGCGTACGTTGTCGAGAAAAGCACGCTGCGCTTCGCAGACGACACAAATATTTGAAGAATGCTGCGCGACGTGGAACACACGTGGCGCGCTCTCTAGAGCTCGTGAATCAGGCGGCAGCAAAAAGTGCGAAACAAACAATAAACGAAGACACCACTGTCTGCTATACTCGGAAAGGTTGGACACCGCTTGACGTAATAGGCTAACAGGCGGCTCGCTCGGTGGAGTCGCATTTGTTATTCTTCGTTGCCGTCCGCAGCATGCCGCCGAGCCATACATTTTCAGCAGCATCGCGAATTGTGGTGCTCAGTTTTCTTATTCCTTTTTTAAACCTTTAATCAACTGCAAGATAGATTTCCGTCAATTCTACAGATGACATAGTACGACACCGACATGAAGCAGTATTTATATTCAGTCACCAGAAAAGTGGCGAAGATTGCCGAGGAAAAATTCGTTAAGCGACAACCGCCATTCCGGTTTCATGGCTTAGTCGGAACATCAGAACGAAGAAATAGTGCTTGACATCCGCTGCATCGCATACACATCCACTGCCTCTAATCGGTGGCGGCCGTATGCGCTAAATCGAACCCCTTGTTCTTCAAATCAATCGTGTACGCGGCAGATCGTTTTTTGTGCACTGGAAGGTTACTTGGTCAGCGGGCCTGGGCAATTAGGCAGGTCTCCAAAGAACACAACGAATATGCCGTTCTAAGCCGTCCTACGGCTGATGACGTAGCAAAATCTGTTAAATCATAGAGCCGTTATTTCGTTAAGGGCGGTCACGCATTAATCGAGAGAACATCTTCCGTTTAATTACAGCCAGACTGCCATGCTATATGATCGAGCGGAAGCCGCATCGGTTTCACGTATACAGAAGCGTCATTACATCACACCGATTGTAACGCACAGTCGTGCCGAAATCTAACGATTCGTTATATGACCTTTTTTCTTTATTTATTTTATTCTGCCCTTTTGTCTTCTGTAAGATGTAACTGAATTGATAATGGAAATTGAACGACCAAAAACATCATAGTGGATTATACGAGGATCGCTGCTTAGTGGAAAGCTTAGGATTCATTTTTATGGTGCGGGTTCTTTAATATGCACCGAAATATCCGCACACGAGCGTTCTTTCATCCCGCGTCTGTATTGGAATGCGGCCGGCTGGGCCCAGAATCACAGAGGGACACATCGAATGATCGCGCAGGATTATCACAGTGAAAGTGCGTAAGTAAAAAAAAACGATAAAAAACTGTGTGTGATCAGAAATAGGCACAATGTCGACGGTGCGGTGGTTTCCACTCGTTAGATGCGTGTGATATGAAGGAATAAGAAAAAGTGTTTGTGGCTGAGTAAAGTGCATTAAACTTATGCTGTTGATCAGTCCGAGATGAGCGATAAGTCGGACGCATGACAAGTTCGATACGCAATGAAGAATGGTGGTAGACTTTGTGAATAAATAAATAGTGAGTATAGACCATGTGCTCGTGGTGTGCCCTGAGTATGCGCGCGAAAGACTGACAATGGCAGATACCTCCAGACATTTACACAATAGACCACTGTCGGAGGATCTCTTGATAGGCGCATGACCACAGAGTTGACAGACGATAGAGACAATGCGTGCTCTTTCACGTTGCTTAGGCGACACGGGCCTGGACTCACGCTTGTGATACCAGTTATGCAATGTGTCCTTCACCTTGTTCCTCCCATTATCATCTCCCATTGTGACCCTTTTTCTTCCCTTCTTCCCCTTCCCTTACGTAGAGTAGCAGGCCAGTTGCTCCATTTTCCGGCCGACCTCTCTACATTTTCCAGCCATTAAACTACTTCTTCTTGAGGGCGGCAAAACTGACAATACTGATAGACTGCGTGCTGTTATAATTTATGCGCATTCGTAAGTAAAATGAAACGAGGGGCGTTATGTTGAATTAATTCAAGAGCCCTAATTAGAGTTGCGCGATGAGGATCCCAGAATGCGGCGGTATATTCTAATTTTGAGCGCACAGGAGTTTTGTAGAGAAGAAAATTTCGGGTGACGAACGGCACGCGCGTATCAGCGTGACGTAGGAATGTAGCGAGCGCAGAGTGACAGACATGCGGAATATTTAACGATTATTATCGTTGGGTGGCAACATGCTTCATACTAGAGGGTGCAAATGGTGCAGACTAAAAGAGTGCGCTGCAGCTCGAATGAGGGTCAATGGCTATGTTCGTTTCTTTTCTCTTTTCTTCATTTTCTTTTCTTGTTCTGTTCTTCTTTTTTTTTGCAAGTCACTCGAAGTTTTATTCTCAAAGCTAGACTAAGAGTTGAATTTCGTATTACAGAGTTCACAGCGGATATCTTGAAATCAAAATCCAAGAAATAACATTCGTGGTTGTTCAAAAACGACTTGTTCCTTTCCATCAATGTAGATATTTGGACTTGTTGCGCTACAAAAAAAAGAAACTGCAAAATGATCCTTTCCGCGTGCACTTAGCGGAAGCACAGCACGAGAAACTCAGCCGCAGCTTAATGACGACAACAAAAGGTACGAAATTTTCTCCGTAATGTGAAGCTGCTGACCGATGTTTCGGGGGGGGGGGGGGGGAGGCTGCATGCCCTTCGTCAGATCCCCTTTTATTTGGCCCCGCAAGCTTCCATGCAGGTAATAACGCCAACGCGTAGCACACGCGCTGCCCGTTATTGATAGAAGGTGCGCTCTCGCACGATGACGGTCATTGCCGCGGTGCAGTGCAGTGCAGCACCAGAGAGGGTCAGAACTTCAAGAGCGTGCGTCACTCCGAGAAGAAGATGCGCGTCGCCAAGGCGAATGCTGCCGCGCAAGACCGGCGAGCACGAGCGACAGCGCGCTAACTTTCTCCACGTGCTCGCCGCAGTGCGAAGAAAATCTCCCGCCCACACTCGGATTTCGTAAGACAAGAGTCTCGAGTGTTAGCGAAGCAACCGTAGCAATAAGAAGAGAAAGGGAGAAAGACGGGGAGGGGCGCAGGCAATCGATCATTCTCGCGGGCACCCGAAGTATATGCCTGCGCACTTTCCGGACCCGGCGCACGTTATCGCGCGATCAGGACGGCGATGCTCTACAGGAAAGACGCGAAGAAGCCAGTGCCACATCTGCCCCAACTTCAAGCCATCCGCTAGGCCTATTCAAGGAGTTCGTGATTAGGCTCGCAACTACTCTGACGATCATGAAACGTCGCGAAGAAAGGGAAGAAAAGAAATAGATGTGCCGAACTATACGAGAAGCGAGGAAGCCGACGTGGTGGCCTGGATAATCATCGTGCGGCTCCGAAGTCTCTCCCGGCGTTTTCCGGAACTCTTAGACAGTTTGTACGGACTCACTCATAGCGTCATTTTTTTTATTTCTGGAACGCAAATCTTGCTCTCGGTCTCATGCTTTCCCTCATTAAGCCAGTGAAACACGTTCCTTGATAACTCGTTTATTCCATTAATACGGGTAATACCTCGTAGCTGCTGGACAGAAAGGCAAGGGGAGAGTGGTTGCTGAGTGGCGGCGACTAAAAGTGACAGTGAAAAGGAAAGCTACATGAAATTAGGCCCGTAGAGCATTATTTCGCAATTTTAATGCCATTTAGTTCGCAGAAAAAATTTCGAAAAAGTACTTTACCATTGTAGCTTAGTTTAGTGTTGCCTTTCAAGGCCTCCCTCTCTCTCTCTCTCTCTCTCTCTCTCTCTCTCTCTCTCTCTCTCTCTCTCTCTCACACACACACACACACACACACACACACACACACACGCACGCACGCACGCACGCACGCACACACACGCACACGCACACACACTAAAGTAGACGCGCGTGTGAAGGGACTCATTGACGTTTCTGCCGAAACGTACATATGTCAATGAAATCATTTAAACGGTAAATTATCCTTTCAATTTACCTCGCGGAAATTACTAGCGGAGATGATGAAGTTCGGAGTTTTCTTTCTTTTAATTTGGCGCCGAAGCAACAACACTGGCACGTAACTGTGACTCCACGGATTTCAATGCATTTTCTCACGTCTGGATCCGTTTTAGCGCAGGTAGAAGTTTTCAAAACTTGCCAAGTTCAGTTCTTGGTTCCTTTAGAATGCAGCGTGACCTTTCTCTTATCGATGAACAATTAACGAGACCCGGACAGACGCCATCGGAATCCACGATGTCAGGGAGAGCCAATGCGGGTTACATCAATGTGACATCCCAGTAACCCGTCTTCCGTGCTTGCGTCTTTTCTGGCGTATACAGATCCTCATCTCGAAGTACGAACTTTTCGCTACTGCGGAGGTGTACTCTGCTAATACAACATAAATGAATATTCCCATTTAGTGCCTCCTTAAAATCGCATCAACAGAGTCGCTTAGCGGAAGTGCTGCAGGAAAACGTTCAAGATTCGTGATACCCTTTTTTTGAGTGTGGTGCAAATATGCGGCTCGCATATGCCTACGACGACGATCGTATTTTTCTCCTGCTTATACTTGTCTTTCTTGTAGATGTGACCAAGAATGATGTCTGCACCCCCATCAACTCTGCCTCATCTAGAATATAGGGGGGGGGGGGGGGGGGTACAACTTCTCTGAATATGTATCCCCTAGACTGGTTAAAACTGGAACACTGTGCTTGCGAGGAACCATCTTTTAGTACATTGCAACGTACCGGTTCCAAAAATTATAACTGGAATCTGCCTATTCTTGCTTAAAAATTAACGCAGCTATTTCACACATACACAAAGAAAAAAGAACAGTTATGCGTTCAACTTCGGGTTGCCTGTTATGTTCATGGATAGGACATAATTCCAAAGCCCGTGTTTTGTAACGTTCCACCAGATTTTTGCGTTCTTATCGAGCGTCGCGCGGAGTAGTCGATATCCATCGATAATGCCGGCGCGGAGACGTCCTAGCCGCATCCGAGCCAACGACGAAAGGCGAAAAGTATGGAAAATGGAACGAAACGTTAAAAATTATGGGGTTTTACGTGCCAAAACCACTTTCTGATTATGAGGCACGCCGTAGTGGAGGACTCCGGAAATTTAGACCACCTGGGGTTCTTTAACGTGCACCTAAATCTAAGCACACGGGTGTTTTCGCATTTCGCCCCCATCGAAATGCGGCCGCCGTGGCCGGGATTCGATCTCGCGACCTCGTGCTCAGCAGCCCGACACCATAGCCACTGAGCAACCACGGCGGGTGAAACAAAACAATCGGAAATACGGTCCGGCATAGAAATTGCCTATATTTTTGCACGACGTAAGTATACTTACGAACACATGTACACTTTTTCGACATTTTCTGAGCAAACGTAGTGCGGATGGCTTGACTAATTCGCTGCCTAGAAATGTCATAAAAAAAAAAGTAAATGGAGAATCCACGCGACGTGCTTGCAGTCATGCCCTGTCAGTGTATTCACCTGCTAACAGCTTGTATATCTACTGTTCACTAAAATGGGGGCATAATGCTGGATACACGAATTTCACTTCCCCATTCGCCTTTCTTGAAAACTGGTTTGTGATGGTTTGTGATTTGTGATGGCGGTTTGTGATGACAGCTGCCATCAGCGCCTTGCGGTTGGGCAGACGTGGTCACGTTGCGTATGAGAGTCTGTTCCGTTCATTGCAACCACGCCTACCCCGCCTCGAGGCGCTGGCGCGCTGATAAAAAAAAAATGGGGTTTTACGTGCCAAAACCACGATCTGATTATGAATTTCCGGAGTGGGGAACTCTGGAAATTTGGACCACCTGGGGTTCTTTAACGTGCACCTAAATCTTAGTACACGGGCGTTTTCGCATTTCATCCCCTTTGAAATGCGGCCGCCGTGACCAAAAAATTATATCCCGCGACCTCGTGCTTAGCAGCCCGAGCCGTGCGGGGATGGCAGGGAGGGGGGGGGAGTGGACGCGAGGGGAACCGACGATCATGGCTCCATCACGCCAAAAAAGAAGTGAGGCGTGCAGACAGGACACAAGAGTAGAGAAGTGGACAACACGAACATGCGTAATGAATCCTTACCAACTAGCTCAGCTTTCTGTCGTTCTAAGCTCCATCACGCCATCTGCTATAAGCACGGCCTCTAATAGAAAGCTATCTTCATAGACGCAGCGCAAATGAAGCTGATTTTTCATGTTGATTTCTGTGACTCTGTGACCTTGCTAAATAAACGTGCCATTATTACTACTCAACGCAACTCGCACATTGGTGCGTGTACGCGGCCGTGCGTGACGTCACAAATATCAAGCTCGTATTAGAAATGAAAAAAAAAAAAAAGGACACGCGTGTACCGCGCATTCGGTGGACGTTAAAAAATCCCAGGTGGTCGAAATTAATCCAGAGTCCCCCGCTATACACGGCGTGCCTCGTAATCAAAGAAGGGTAGAAATTCGGCCTTGTTGGTAACGACACACTGCTATAGCAGTATCCTCACTTGCAGTATCTCGTAATCAGATGGTGGTTTTGGCACGTAAAACCTCAGAATTTAAGAAACAGGGTAATAGACAGTTAGACAACTCAACAAGTTCGCTCAGTTGTCCACGCCTGTTTAGTGCAAACACTATTTTAACCTGTAGATGAGCCAGTCTCTCTGAAAACGTATGCATATATAATATCATGCTTCAAAAACCGGCCGCTTTTAAGCTGGACTCGCCTTCTGCCCCATTGCTGCCAGATGAGACTGGCTCCCAGGTTAGCTTCGCTCCTTGTGTTTGTCTGGTCTATTTCGGGGGTGCTTGTATAGCGGGCGTCGGTCTCTCGCATCTGCATGCTGCTGAGATACTCCGCGATTACTCTTGGAATTGGTTGCCAGGAGCTTCGACAGGGGAACTAGGGCTGAAAAAAGAAAGAAGGAAATGAATTATTTTGCCCTAGCTCGGATCGTCGCACACGCATCGTCTCTGACCGGCACGCGTTGTCAAGCTGCAGCACTCGACGTCGTGGCGGTGCACAAGGTGGCATTGGAGCACGCGCGCGTTCGTGTTGGTCTGTTTTTGTGTTTGTTGCAGCGCGTTCCGCTAACATGCCCCCAATTAGAAAACCAGACCAGCTAGACTAACAATCAGAACGGGGCATATCATGCCAATTGCACTTGGTACCACAGGGTTAACATAGCCTTGTAGAGTATCCTTCAGGGCGCGGGATCACATCCCGGCCACACTCCTTTGGGGTGTATCTATGCCACACAACGATAATTGTCATCTGCCTTAATTGCTTGCGTTTCCTTTCTTGAAAACGCCGCGCCCGCTACTTTCCTGTCGGGAATGCTATGTCATGCTGATAACGCGCATGCCGTTCGTTACAGGGAAGTATCGGGCTCGCCGCGTTAAAGAAAGGAAATGCGGACAAGGCAGATGACGATTATCGTTGTGTTGGCAATAGGGTGTAATTTTGCTTAGGAGTGCACTGCGGCCGCATTTCGATTGGAGCGAAATGCGAAATCGCCTGTGTGCGTCTATTTAGGTGCACGTTAAAGAGCCAGAGGTGGTCAAAATTATTCCGGAGTCCCCCACTATGGCGTGCCTCATAATCAGATCATGTCTATGACACATAAAATCCCGTCGTCGTCGTCATCATCATCAGCCTGGCTACGCCCACTGCAGGGCAACGGCCTCTCCCATACTTCTCCAACTACCCCGGTCATGTGCTAATTGTGGCCATGTCGTCCCTGCAAACTTCTTAATCTCATCCGCCCACCTAACTTCTGCCGCACCCTATACTACGCTTCCCTTCTCTTGGGATCCAGTCCGTAACCCTTAATAACCATCGGTTATCTTCCCTCCTCATTAAATGTCCTGCCAATGCCCCCCCCCCCCCCCCCATTTCTTTTTCTTGATTTCAACTAAATACCATTAAATCGCGCTTGTTTCCTCACCCACTGCTCTTTTCTTATCCCTTAACGTTACATCCATCATTCTTCTTTCCATGGCTCGTTGCGTCGTGCTCAATTTAAGTAGAACCCTTTTCGTAAGCCTCCACGTTTCTGCCCCGTAGGTGAGTACTGGTAAGACACAGCTGTTATACACTTTTCTCTTGAGGGATAATGGCAACCTGCTGCTCATGATCTGAGAATGCCTGCCAAACGCACCCCAGCCCATTCTTATTCTTCTCATTATTTCAGTCTCATGATCTTGATCAGCGGTCACTACCTGCCCTAAGTAAATGTATTCTCTTACCACTTCCAGTGCCTCGCGACATATCGTAAACTTCTGCTCTCTTCCGAGACTGTTAAACATTGCTTTAGTTTTCTGCAGAATAATTTTTAGATCCGCCCTTCTGTTTTGCCTCTCCAGGTCAGTGAGCATGCATTGCAATTGGTCCCCTGAGTTACTAAGCAAGGCAATATCATCAGCGAATCGCAAGTTACTAAAGTATTCTCCATTAACTCTTACCCCCAATTCTTCCCAATCCAGGTCTCTGAATACCTCCTGTAAACACGCTGTGAATAGCATAGGAGAGATCGTATCTCCCTGCCTGACGCCCTTCTTTATTGGAATTTTGTTGCTTTCTTTATGGAGGACTATGGTGGCTGTGGGGCCGCTGTAGACATCTTTCAGTATTTTTACATACGGCTCGTCTACACCCTGATTCCGTAATGCCTGCATGACTGCTGAGGTTTCGACAGAATCAAACGCTTTCTCGTAATCAATGAAAGCAATATATAAGGGTTGGTTATATTCCGCACATTTCTCTGTCACCAGATTGATAGTGTGATAATGGTCTATTGTTGAGTAGTCTTTACGAAATGCTGCCTGGTCCTTTGGTTGGCAGAAGTCTAAGGTGTTCCTGATTCCATTTGCGATTACCTTAGCAAATACTTTGTAGTCAACAGACAGTAAGCTGATCGGTCTATAATTATCAAGTCCTTGGTGTCCCCTTTCTTATGGATTAAAATTATGTTGGCGTTCTTCCAAGATTCCAGTACGCTCGAGGTCTTGAGGCATTGCGTACACAAGGTGGCCAGTTTTTCTAGAACAATCTCCCCACCATCCTTCAACAAATCTGCTGTTACCTGATCCTCCCCAGCTGTCTTCCCCCTTCGCATAGCTCCCAAGGCTTTCTTTACTTCTTCCGGCGTTACCTGTGGGATTTCGAATTCCTCTAGACTATTCTCTCGTCCATTATCGTCGTGGGTGCGACTGGTACTGTATAAATCTATATAGAACTCCTTAGCCACTTGAACTATCTCATCCATATTAGTAACGATATTGCCGGCTTTGTCTCTTAACGCATATATCTGATTCTTGCCTATTCCTTGTTTTTTCTTCACTGCTTTTAGGCTTCGTCCGTTCCTGCGAGCATGTTCAATTCTATCTATATTATAATTCCTTATGTCAGCTGCCTTACGCTTGTTGATTAACTTCGAAAGTTCTGGCAGTTCTATTCTAGCTGTAGGGTTAAAGGATTTCATACATTGGCGTTTCTTAATCAGCTCTTTCGTCTCCTGCGATAGCTTACGGGTATCCAGGAGTCTAACGAAGTTACCACCGACTTCTATTGCACACTCCTTAATGGTGCCCATGAGATTGTGGTTTATTGCTTCAACACTAAGGTCCTCTTCCCGAGTTAAAGCCGAATACCTGTTCTGTAGCTTGATCCGGAATTCCTATATTTTCGCTCTTACCGCTATCTCATTGATCGGCTTCTTGTGTACCAGTTTCTTCCGTTTCCTCCTCAAGTCTAGGCGGATTCGAGTTCTTACCATCCTATGGTCACTGCAGAGCACCTTGCCGAACACGTACACATCTAGTATGATGCCAGGGTTAGCGCAGAGTATAAGGTCTATTTCGTTTCTAGTCTCGCCGTTCGGGCTCCTCCACGTCCACTTTCGGCTACCCGCTTGCGGAAGCAGGTATTCATTATTCGCATATTATTCCGTTCTGCACCTCTACTAATAACTCTCCCCTGCTATATTCCTAGAGCCTATGCCAAATGCCCCCACTGACTTGTTCCGAGCCCGTTTCTTGCCTACTCTCTGGCATTGAGGTCGCCCATCAGTATAGTGTATTTTGTTTTACTTTACTCATCGCCGATTCCACGTGTTCATAGAAGCTTTTGACTTGCTGGTCATCATGACTGGATGTAGGCGCGTAGACCTGTAGGACCTTCAATTTGTACCACTTATTAGGTTTAACAACAAGACCTGCCACCCTCTCGTTAATGCTGTAGAGTTCCTGTATGTTACCAGCTATATCCTTAGTAATCAGGAATCCGACTCCTAGTTCTCGTCTCTCTGCTTAGCCCCAGTAGCACAGGACGTGCCCGCTTCTTAGCACTGTATATGCTTCTCTTGTCCTTCTAACTTCGCTTAGCCCTATTATATCCCATTTACTGCCCTCTAATTCCTCCAAAAGCACCGCCAAATTTGCCTCACAAGATAACGTTCTAGCGTTAAATGTTGCCAGGTTCAGCTTCCAATGGCGGCCTGTACGGACCCAGAGATTCTAAGCACCCTCTGCTGCGTCCTAGGTCTGACCGCCGCCGTGGTCAATTGCTTCGCAGCTGCTGGGAACCGAGAGCCGGGGTTTGGTTGTTGTATTCATATAGGAGGTTGTGGCCAAGTACTGCACCAGGGTGGCCAATCCTGCTCTGGTGAGGGAGTGCGTTAGCGGTTCTGGTCATCGGGATCAGGCCACACTCCAGGCCTGTTTATGCAATTTTTTATCAACACGCGGATTTTTTTTTTCAATCCGGTGGAAAAATTGCACCGAACCTGAATTCGAACCACGGTCCTCTTGCACGCGAGGCGGATGTTCTACCTCTACGCCAACGCTGCACCTATTATAAAACCCCGTAATGTAACTGAATTTACTGTTGCGTTCAGCTCGACCTTAAGCCTTGCTGCATGCAGTATAAGCTGCATTTTATAAAGCGCCACTAAAAAAAACATATACGCAACGAACGGCGCGTAGCACACCTCTACCTGCGTCTTTTGTTTGTCATGTATAGATGCGTTGCTTATCGGTCGACAGCGCCAGCTGCGCATTATTTCGTATACACGGCGGGTTCAGATCCCACGTCCGCCGGTGCAGTTCATATTGGACGCGGCTGCACCAAACGCTGCGCATATGCGTACACAAGTCGTTGAGAGCTAGCCATACACAAGCCGAATTCGCGCAGATGTTCGCACGGGCGGACGCAGCGTGCCGGCATAAACTTCGCAAAGGAGCAGCTCATTAATAGACACGTGTTTCCAGACTTCTCCATCAAGCAAATTACGCGTTGTAATTGTGTCAGAAATTTCAAGACGTTCGTTATGGGAGGTAAACCCACTTCGCAACTTTCTGCGATGGGTGTGGTCCTGAATGAATGAACCCTTGAACGTATTACGTGTTCCTCTTCTCCACATAGCAACATGCGTCTGCACTGTAGCGTTCCCTAGTTCATGAGAGATCGTTGATGACAGATCACTTTTATGGGCACGCCTACCTCACGAGCCCTTGCAGCATGGGCGAGAAGGCGTTCAGATTCTCAAGACTAACGGTTATCTATGATCGTGTGCTGTGTTGCGAACGGCTGTGCCTCTGTGTATCCGTGGCGTCTATTTCTACATCTTTCATTTCATTCTAACGCCCTCCCAGTTCCGTGCCCGAAATGTAGGGTACACTCTTAAACAAAATTACACTATTTGGGTCGTATCTTGCCACACAACGATAATCGTCATATGTCTCGTCCGAATTTCGTTCCTTTAACGCTGCGAGCCCGGTACTTCGAAGACACGAACGGCATGCCCGTTATCAGCATTACAGAGCATTCTCAACAGGAAAGTATCGAGCCCAATGTTTTCAAGAAAGGAAACGCAAGCAAGACAGATGACGATTATCGTCGTGTGGCAATATACGACCCAAATAGCCGTATCTGTTTAAGTATCTGTATATTTGTTTAAGAGTGTAGCAAACTAATTTTCTGTTCTACTTAACCCCCCTGCCGTTCTCCTTTCGCCACCTCCTTTTTTACCGTTTGAAGTCTTCAAAATGTCGGGCGCCACTCTTCGAAGTCGTTTTTCAATAGATAGCGTCTTTGTGAGATATCGGACATCGATCTTTTTCGCAAATAATGGCGCGGCTGGCAGTGGCGACAGCTGGACAGGCAGCGGAGAGAGGGAGAGGGGGAAGAGATTTGCTAGAACTGGTATATTGGCTTTTCACCAAGCTATAAAATGTTGACTCACGCGCGCATTGATCGAATTTAGGGGCTGTTTCGCGGCGTGACTTGCGCTTCCAGTTGCGTAACGATTAATAAGGCGGCCCAAGGATCAGTTCCGACGCGCAGCACGTCGTAATTAAGAAAATATTTATTCCTGGGACAACGGCCGCCTTCAGTTTCGTGACACAAACACGACTTGTAAAGTCCGTAATGTCCTGCTGCGCCTGCCCACTCGTTTTTTCCTAGAAAAATAATACTGCTGCAAGAATGTCTATATATAGTTTGCGTAACTGCCATTGTTTTGTTTGCAATAATTATATTTGAACGCTTAGCTTCAAAAGGTATATAGGCGACATCAACACGCCTGCTGCGGTGCAATAAGCGCAAACAAGTGACGGGAATCATTCACACTTCCAGCGCAAGATGTTTTCTGCCAACTATCCGCAAGTGTGGCGTTCGTTTATAAGCATGCCAACGGAGTGAAAACGCAGTAAAACCATGTTGCTTGGGTTCCGCATTAATCTGCAGTTTATACACATACGCCAGCAACAACGAAGGGTTCATTTCAACAAGAGAGAGAGAAACGTATAATTGCTGTAAATAAACCGAGCTGTCCATGCAGGGACGTAAAAATGGCAAACGCAATTTGCTACCTTCCCTTCAGTTACACGTACTTAAATCTAGCAATCGCGCTTCAGAAGGTTAACAAGCACGGCTCGTCTTTTAAACCAAAAATAATGAAGAGAACCATACTCAGTGTCCACGTCAACTTCGCCGAGTTCCGGGTTATGCGAACGAAACAAAACTAAGCTCTGAGGGTGTGTCCAAGATAAGTTTACTGCAAACAGCGCGCGCGAACCAAGGCCACCTGCTTATAACGGAATCCGCCGTCATTATCGTTACTTACGAGCAGAAATGCAGCGCTAAAGCGAGCCATAGATAAGCCGACGTCGCGTGCCCGGCTTTGTGCGAGCCGTCTGCAGCGCGCACCTTGACGGCATACACATCCGCCGCGGCGTGCTGGCGCAGAGCCGAGGTCCCGTCGGCTACGGCTTCGTCTCGATGCGCGCTATTCGCGCAGCGACGGCGCGTCAGCACTGCAGCGTATCGCTCTCGGAGGCTGTAGCCATCTGCGCGAAATCACAAAACGCGCGACGAGGCGCGGCATCTCCACTGGGCGTGCGGAGGTCACGGGCTGCAAGGGCGCGCCGCGTCTTCCTCAAGGACGGTTTATTCTATAGCAGTCGACATTTATGAGCATGCGAATCGCCGCTTTTGACCGAACATCGCGCCGCGAATTGTGCATTGCGCGGCCGGGTATAGGCAGTGAAGGGAGAACGGCGCGTATCTGTTGACGATCAAGGGGCCGGCGCGAAAGGCAATGCAGAAAACACGAATGGGTGCACTGCGGGGCCAAGTGAAATGACGCCTTAGTACGCGCGTGCTCAATGTCTCCTTAAAGGTACGCTATAACGAGTTAAAATCTGTCCTTAGACTAGCAGATTATTCTTTCTAAACTGCATTTTCATACATATGTCGAAACAAATTACGCTTTGCACACACAGCTAAACCTCGATATAACGAAGTCGGTAGAATCGGCAACTTGCTTCGTTATATCAAAATTTTGTTGTATTGAAATTCGACGTTTTATGCAGATAAGTATACAGTCGCCGATCGATTTTTCTTACACGGAAAGGGGCCACAGAATTTTCCGAATAGTCGGGCAATCGAAAACGGCTAATTTGAACGAGAAAACTTATTTTGGTGATGAGTTTGGGAGTCGGCAGTCGGCGACGAATGATGCGGTTTCATGCCACGTACGTCGACGATATCGCCTCGGCGCTACGAATTATGCGAAGCCAGCCACGCTTTCGCGTGTGCTCCGCCCCCGCGACTGGTAGCGTCGCCCGCACTGGGACGACGCCATCGGGAAAAGCGCCGGCAGCGGAGAGGGAATGCTTCGCTGCCTCTCGCTCCAATGGGCCACCTAAACTCGAGATTACGCAACCTCCAACACTAAACGCGCGGTAAGACAGTTTACAAGGTGCCACGCCGTCTCGGCACGCCCACTCTTCGCACATGCGGCAGATTACCTCCAAAGAAGGGTGCGCTCAGCCACGCTTACAGCCACGCGCAGCCACGGCCGAGGCGCGCTCCAGAAATCGAGCCACGCGCCAACTTAACCCCCACTTAGCTAATAATATATTATTATTTTATTATTTCTTTAATTCAATTAGTAAGTACAAGTAATTTCCCCTGTGTTGACCTCGGCGTCTTGGTTGGATTCTTGTGATATATATAAGAGGTAACCCACGGAGAAAACGGATGCCGAACGTTTCTCTTTCTACCTTCGCGCCGAAATCACAGCGCCGGCATAGTACATATGCCAGCTCTGCGATTTGACGTAGCGAATATCGAAGTGCTTTCACGAAGTCGGGTCGTTTTCTTTCTTGGGGGGGGGGGGGGGGGGGGGTGTAGCAGGAAAATTTCTCAAAATATCCTAGATTGAATCTTTTGTCCGATTTAATAATAATAATATTAAGGGTTTTACGTGCCAAAACCACTTTCTGATTATGAGGCACGCCGTAGTGGAGGACTCCGGAAATTTTGACCACCTGGGGTTCTTTAACGTGCACCTAATCTAAGCACACGGGTGTTTTCGCATTTCGCCCCCATCGAAATGCGGCCGCCGTGGCCGGGATTCGAAATTTTTTTTGTCCGATTTGAATACAATGTTGTCCATCCCTATCGATAAACAATTAACTATACGTATACTCCCGAGGAGACGCTATCAAAATCCGTGACGCCAAGCGAAATTGTTTCAAGAAGTTAAAGGTGGCATCGCCGGTCGCATTTCATTTTCCCGTCGTCTCTGGCTTGTACCGAGACTCTTTTCACGGTGGGTGTGTTATCCTACCGCTTCCCCCTCTGCACCAAACGCACCAAATTCTGTTTACGTACAGTACTGCTCTTGAGCGCACACCCTGAAAGCAACACTATACCCTGAAATGAAGGCTGCTAACACGTTGCATTGAGCTCGTTGGTTTGCCAACTAGTACACTCTATAGTTTGCCATGACTATGCAGTCACTGTAAAAAAAAATTCCAGTGACTCAAGCCACGGTGCGATATACGAGCACTAGGGGACAGAGACGGTGTGCCTGTCTGTCACAGCTGTATTGGGCGCCCCTTTGTTTCCTGGGCGGTCACTTTTCAGTGGCACCATTCAGCGTCATGGGCGCACTTTGCGGCGAACCACTGCGCCAAGATGCGGTCCGCTTCGGTCATGTTGGCCTCCTGCGCGCTGTTTGCGTCGATACGCGGCACGAGCCTGGCGAACTGCTTCCTGTGCAGGTGCTCCCAGAGGGCGTCCCTGAACGCCCGCTTGTGCGCCGTCGAGAGGCACGCGGGAGCACACAGCGACGCGGGCGGCTCGCACCGATGCTCCGGTTGCACCTGTGGCACCTGTGGCACACAACACGCGCTTCATGACATGGGTGCGAGGTAGCGTGTCGCTGTTTACTAAGCCCACTGGAAAACGACGAATAACGAAACCTTAACACATGAACCACGCGCCGATGTATACGAACATGTACGAAGGGAAACGCATATCCGCACGCCACGATCTGTGCATGCCTCGCGCGTGCGTGAATGTATGTCATCCTGGAGAACAAGCAACAGTTTTGTCTACAAGCTGAGCGAAAAGTGGATATCGAAACGCGGCAGTCGAGTCGCTTGCTTTCGTAAGTATAGGCGTTAAATTATCTTGAATTATATATTTGAACCATATGCTCGTTACTTTGGACACTTGCGTTTCGACGTCAGCGAAATGCGGCCGCCACATTTCAGACAGGGCGGCAAAGGGCAGGTGCTCTTTGCTCGTACTCCGGTGACCGCACCATCGATTACATTCTGCTCCGCTTTTGATCAGCGCACCTTAATACCAATCATAGTGAGTGCCACTTGCGAGTAGTGAGAGAAAGCTGATGATAGCACGTTTTTCGGATAACACCGTACTTAATTGTCACACAGTGTAAAATGTACATGCTGGCGCGACGTGGGAAATATGTTGCAAACGTTCACGTGCAGGGGCGTAGCCAGGGAGAGGTAGATTTGGGCACGTGATTTTGCCCTTCCCCGAAATTTCTGCGTACCAGGTATTTATGCGTGGGATAAAACAACGATCGATATACCCATCGCACCGCCCATTACTCGATCCAAGTGCTCCCTCCCCCCACCTCGCCGGCACAAAAAATGAATGGCTACATTACTGCCCACGTGATTGCTGCATGAATCGCAACTGTACCGGGCAGTCGGCCGGCAGCACCGATGCGGCTCGGTCCAGGAATCGCCAGGCGCCGGCCGACTGCGACGCCCCGAGTCCCACCAGGCTGAACAGGCTGAAGAGGAGCTGCTCGTAGAAGGGCCCGTTGGCCGCGAAGTGCGCCGAGCTCAGGTTGGGCGACATGTTCGCCTCGAGCAGGTGCACGCCCAGGGCCGCGTCCAACACGAAGTCGAATCGCACCAGCTCGAAGAAGCGGCCCGCGCGAGGCCAGCGCGTTGCCGCTCGCCGCATCGCCTCGGCCTTGCGCGTGTACACGGACGCCACGACCCGCTCCACTTCGGCCCACAGGGCGCCGCTGTCGACGTCGCTGCGTGGCAGTTCAGGAAACAACGTTATTCTAGATGCGCGGCTGAACACACTCGAAGAGCAGGGCAAGGTGACAGGACAACGGAACGAGGATATAGGTGATCAAACGTGGGTTCGAATCACGGCAGCCTCATTCTGATGGTAGCGTGATAAAGCGACGATTCTGATAAAGCGATCACGTATTTTCGTTAAGCGCAAGTTTAATAACCCCCAGATCACCGATATTAATCCGGAGCACTCCGCTGCAAAAAGTTCCTAGCACGTACTCTATCACATTGTGCCGTATTTGAGATTTCCGGTGACAGTGAAACAGCAGTTACCTGCTGTTTCATTATTAACCGGACCAGTTAACCCCTTACCAACGCATAACATAAATGTAATGTCGCGAATCGAGAGCTTAATTACAGTGATCCAAACGCCACATTCTGTTCTCTCCGTGTTTACACGGCACAAAGATGTGAAGGCGCGTGTACCGTGCAAAAAAATTAACATGCATGGATTCTCGCGTGCGGTACGTTGTAATTCCTGCAAAAAGGTGTTACTTGAGAAGGCTACAAAAATTCGAAAATGCAAAAGCGGCAGAAATATACATGAATTGAAGTGCACCGAGAAGAGAGTCTGCTAGAGGCTGTTAGATAAACCCTTAATTTTTGTGAAATGCGCGCAGAACCAACCGGCTGACCAAGTGCTTATTCAATAACCAAGCAATCAAATAAATACAATTATTGCGAAATGTATTCCGTGTAATTACAGAGACAATGATCTCATACAGTTGCTTGCGCATGTAGACGTCCAGGCTGGCCCTCATGCTGAGCTGTGAGCCAACGTAGTAGCGGGCAAGCGACGGCATGTCCCAGATAGGCGTGTAGTCGTCGCCAACCACGTACGAGTCCAGATCAGAGGCGTTGAACTGAAGTGTGTTGTAAGCGCGAGCGCAGAAGCGCAGCAGCACGTCACCTCTGTACACGTACACACGCAGGGGCTCCAAAGATGTCATGGCAACGTAGACGCCAATGTCGAATTTCTTGCCGTCGATCAGCAGCGGGTTGGCGATCAGCTCTTGCACAAACGTCTCTTTTTCATCGGTGGCAGCTGCGACTTCGCCAGGATCGATCACGTGTATCCCTCGATGGTCTCGATTCTTCTGCACCCACATGGTAGAAGGTCGCTCCTCGGCGTTCCGCAAGAACTCTACCTTCTGCGCCGGAAGTTTGAACGTCAGAGGCAGCTGTCGGATGGACCTATCCATGGATAGGCTGCCTTTGTTGGTGATGTAACCCGAGCCCGGGAAGTGATTGACAACCTGGCCGGGCTTCAATTCGCGCATGTCACTAGCTAATTCCGTAAAGGGATAATCGTGCGACCAAAGAACAGACCACCGGTCCGCGCGTCCCCCGATCCGGTATCCGTATCGCTGAAAAGATTCAACGACATGTCGCAAGTGGCTTTGATCTGAACCTTTGCTATAAACCCAGACGATAGGCTTGGAATCCTCTGTTTTCGTTGTTGCGTTGAGGGATACCAGCAGAATGTTATTATTTGCGCATAATCGGTGCACTTCGTAAAGTCCAGCAATTAAAAGGACCAGTAACGAGATTAAGACGACTGGGTAAGGTATCCGCGTGCTTGAATACACTGAGGCAGATTTCAACGTTTGAGGTGCGGAAGGGGCTGACGCTACTCGTTTCTTTTCGCTCACATGCGGTTCAACATCTCCCCGATTCATACTTGCGCATTGATACTTTAGCGCGACCCAGCCAGGGGTTGCGCGCCGAGCCCGTGTGCGGTTGCCGTGGTTGCTGCGTCAACACAAGATTGCCTTGGATTGGATTCGCATCGAAAAAGATTTTGCAGGACGTTCATAACAAATCAATTTAACCAGTAACAATGTCAAATGTAAACCTACAATAGTTCAAGATAACACTTATATTATATTATTTATCTAATTACGCCAATACAAAAAACGTGTACTTCGTCTTCCAATTTTTTTAGCATCTTTTCTCGTGCTGCGTGCTGCTCGTTCAGCTCATTGCTCAAGATGGCGGCGTCCATCCTAGCTACGGGCTGGAGCGCAACTGCTTGATGTATTTGAAGCTTCATACGTGATCCTTTGTAACGCATATTGAAATGGATTCGGAAGAAGAACCTACAACCGCCGCATCCAGCCAAGCGAAGTTTTTAAACTTGTACGATGACTCCAACAAGTATGCCGAGGTGAGGCTGCCCTTGCGGACGAGCGACCACCGATGTCGCCGAGCGATCACGTTGTTGGTCTGACAAAATGTAGACGGTTCTGCTTGTACTGCTTTAGCTGCTGCAATAAATCCCGCTATCCATTAAAATAGTTTACGAGATGCCCTATGTCTGCTCTGAATAATTAAAAAATAAGCCGGGTTTTCTGGTCGCAGTTCGGCACATAAAAAAGTGACAGCTGTAGCGAATAGCCAACTTCGTTAGAAGCTTAAGGGCGAACGCAGCCGTCTTTCCTCTAGCGTTATTCTATGCTGTCCACCGATCTTTAGTAGCTACTCTGGTTTGCAGGTGATATAGTTTAGCCTCCACGGTTTGCGTGGAGAGGACAGCACTATCGTTATCTTCACATCTCGTAAACAGTTGGAACAGTTCAAGGCAGAAAGCTGGGCTAGTTGGTGTGTCATCATTATTCAAAAGACTAGCGCAAAATAGCAGGGACAAAGACAGAGAAGACGACAGGAAGAGCGCTAATCGGAAACCTCGCAACAATAAATATGGTGAAGCAAGTGAACGATAGTTTTCGTGTCGAGCTACGCTTCGACGCCATGCAAGGACGTCAACATGGGAAAACAAGTTTTGTCGCACTGATGTTTTCGTTCATTAGTAGAAACAATACTAGTTAAGCGCACAAAATGTATCTTAAGAAAACGTGTTAATACATTACATTTGCTTTAGTCATGGCAGACAGTGCACGCTTTAAAAACAGAACTTGGAACTGATATCATAAAACTGGAGCGGGAACCCATCAGGAGCGTGGCTGTTTGAATGCCGGAGATACTTCACTGCACAACGCTTGGCTAGTTCAACGTACAGTGAACTTCAGTTAAACGGAACTCGCTTAAACAGAAATACCGGATAAACGAACAACGGCACCAACGTTGTTCGGCCTCCCATGGGCTCAATGTGGACGAACTTCAGTCAAACGGAACACATGTTTTTGAAACCGCCGTATATATTTGGAACTTTAACCAGAATTAGCAAGTACAGCATTGGCCTATGGAACAGCAAAAGTCCGCCAAACATCGCTAATAGTGATGCTATAAATAATGAAGAAAATGCAATCCGTCAGGCAGCTGTGCGAAAGCTTATCAAATTAAAAATGTCGAAGTTGCAGCGGTGTTTTCATAAGACGACTTCGCCGTTTGTGTGCCTCAGCAGGAAGACAGCACTATAGAGTAGGTAAGATGTTGCAGTCAGGTGGCCACTAATGCTTTGTTCACACGGTCAGGAACAAGAGACATCAGATGATGCTCTTGTTACCTGGTTTGAAGAGACAGTTGAGAGCATAATCTGTGAAATTCCTGGTGCAAGCTACCATTCCATTGATGAAGGCATAGATATTACTGTTCCACTCCAGCATAATCTGTGAAATTCCTGGTGCAAGCTACAGTTCCATTGATGAAGGCATAGATATTACTGTTCCAGTGCTCATTACTGTTTTGGATCTGATGGCAAGAGATGCTGTTGTAAGTCTGCAGTGCTATTTTGAATGTGAGGACTGCACAGAGTTACTGGAAATCTTTTTGTGCATTAACAGAAACATGGGCGAAAGAATCTGTAATATTAGAAGCAGAGTGCAGTAAAGTCCCTTTTTTCACCCCACCTTTATCAAAACAATTGGACACCTTTCGAATAAAACAATTCTTGGTAATTTTTGTGTCCTTCACTTAAATGAAACTTTATATAAATGCAACAAATTTTTCTGTCCTTTCAAGTTATGTTTAGGCAGATTCTATTGTATTTAAATTCTCATCTTCTAAGCTTTAAAGTGAGCAATTGCAAAGAAGCTCATATTTAACATCCACATACTAGCTAGTTTGTAGGTAGAACAGTGGTTAGGTAACATATTCGGTTACACCACCACTGGAAATGTTGTCAATGTGCTTATTATTTTCTACATTTCGTTGCAGCACCTGCTCCGTTCTGTTGTACAAGCAACAAAAGCAGCTAATGACCTGCCTGGAGCTGGAGAAGATTTTGAGTACTTTAGTAGTTTTGCCAGTTTTCGTCAAGTTATGCTGGCAGAAGGGAAGAGTGTACTCAAGATGTAAGTTTTAGTACTTGAGCAGGATAGTTAGTTGGTCTAATTGATACATAGATTGTGGAACAAAGATTAATAAGCAGAAAAAAAATGCAGACTCTGAATGTGTACTCCATCCCTTCTGTGCTCTTTGCTGTGTCAGCATTTCTTTGTTTGTCTATTTTTGATCTTCATTCTACAAGTTTTAGTTGTTCATCATTTTCTTCACTGCTGGTTTACTAGCGTTGCATGGTTTGCCTTATAGTTGAACGGTACTGGTGTGTTTATGTCAATAAAAGGCAATTGCTACATTCTGGAGCAGGTTATTTATCATGCAAAGTCTACCCAGAATTGCATCAGGTCTGGAAGAAGGTGTCAATCTTAGAAGACCTTGATGAAGAACAAGTCTTGATGATTTCAGTGGCAATAGTGTTAAAGGGGCCATGAAACAGTTATTGAACATAGTAAGAAGACGTTGCCGATCTGTTACAGGGGCTGCTATGAACATGCGCACCAAATATCGCTGTACCGCATGCAGCATGGAATTTACAATCTGCTCTCAAATGCAGCAAAAGATATCTTGCTCTCACTTCTGCTATGTAATCATGCAGCATGATCTAAAGCAACTGGACCCACCAATGCTATTGGCTGATTTCATGATTGCGAGAACATTCTCAGTAATACACATTTGTTAACTTTGAGTTAAATAAATGAAAAATATATATGTCTGCATTCTCAGAAAGACAGAAAAATCATTTCATCTTCACACTGCGCGTTGCTGTGTCTGCTGCACATGGCCTCTGAGATACCAGTGGTGTGCTGAAACAAGCCCTTTTGCCACCACAGCACTAAACTTTTGGCCTCTCTTCTGTGTAGCTTCCAGTGTGCTAGTGGAGACGAAAAGAGAGAAAGCTGGGTATTGGTGTGATAACTCCACTTGTAGTTGAAGGTTTAGAAAAATTCTTGTGCCATGACATTCATGAGACGATGTCCTTTTAATACTGAAGCCATTCTATGATTACTTAGAAAAGTGTTGCAGGTCTCCTTTGATGATCATTGAGACACTCTGTGAGACAGTTGTGTAAGTACATTAAAGCAGTACTGTGATAGAAAAATGTTTCCTCAGGAAGTGGTTGTGCAGTAAACCTTAAGTTATTTGTTACTTCTAAATTTTATATTGTCATCAATACCAGAGGTATTGCAGTGGTGAGTTGGTTACAAGAATACTACGAACAATGAAAAAAATAAAAATGCAGTGAGCTATAAGAATTGGCTCAAGGACCACATAAGTGTACAGTGTCGGCTAGCACATTACAGGAATGGTGGTTAACTCTGATAGCTGCTAGGTAAGCTCAAAGGTAGTCGTATATGACGGGTGTCGTAAGAAAACTAGAAAATATTTTTGTATTGCGCGTTGGGAATGTCTGTTCTATGACAGTGATAAACTAAATCTGACACATATTGTAGTTGTAGAATAGGATAGCATTGGCTTCTTTTACCATGAAAAAAAAGTGTCCATAAGCCAGAAAAGAGACAGACATGAAAATGGGTGGCAATGCCACCTTTGAAATTCCCATGCTAGCTTGCAGTGATGTCATGGATTTGGATGGCACCTGCTTGGCCTAGTTAATTGTTTATTGAAAAGGATGGACTACATTGCATTCTAAAGCAACCAAAGTAAAGAGCAGCAAATTTCAAGAAATTTCACCGAGCAACAATGGCAAATAAAAAGTACTTTGAAATGCGTGACATCACGCTGATTTGTTGACACTGGGGTTTCGGCGTGAAGGCGGAAAAATAGAAGTTCTACCTTTATTTTCTCTTTAATAAACAACCTACTACTACAGAAAAATCTGAATACTGAGTTTTTAAAGAACACCTTATTTGTCTAAACTGATTTAGTCTTTCTCTTCAGCGTCCCTTTAACAACCTGAATCGGTCATCGGTATTCTTACCATGATATTGTATTGTGCTGTGGCTTTAAAGGTTGAGCACTTTGGTTAGCTCTGTTTTTTTTTTTTTTGCATTAACTATCATAATGAACTTGATTCCAGGATGTCTTCTTTGGCCAGTCACCAGGTTGGAAAAGGGAAGTTTGAAGGCCTTGACCTTGAGGAAAAGTTTGATCTGCTAGCTGACATCAATGACACTGTGCTGGAGCGAGTGGTATGGTCTGCGAGTGCAGTTTTTTGCACCACCTGTTATTATATCTGATAGTTGTGCAGTTAACAGGCAAACAAAGTACAAGGTAGTTCTTCAATGTAATAAGACTATTGCCAGGAAACAAATTTATGTTAACTTGCGAATACAAACACTTAAACATCTCCAAAATAGTTTCCTTAGGTGTTAATACATTGTTTCCAGCACTTCTGACAAGATTGGTATGCCTCCTGATAGACAGCAGCGGGAACATTATTTAGTGCCTGCGTTGCGGCTGCTTCGGCTTTGTCTACAGTCTCAAAATGGTTCATTTCCAGCCACATGATCTGGGGTAGCAAAGAAAGTCAGCAGGAGCCAGATCGGGAATGTAGGGGGACTGCGGCACCATTGCCACATTGTTCAAAAGATGGTGAACTCAAAAAGCTACATTTGAACAAATTAGACACTCATCAATAAAGGAGCATTGGCACATATTTCTAAAAATGTAAAAACTATATCACACGAGTGAAACATTTGAACAGTGCTAGTTATTGCTTTCATTGTACAAATGAAGTGATATATCAGTTTTGTTTACTATGGCAACTTATGCAAAATATGTATTATGTGTGTGGCTTTTTTTGTTCTCTTGGGGTTCTGTTTGAAAAACCATGCTCGAAATTGTGCTGGTACACATGCAGCTGTTTGTTTCTAATCAAGCTTTGGACATGCTGTATATTTGTTATTTGTGCTGTGCTGTTGTGGAGTCCCCATGACGCACAACTTGCATGCTTTGGGATGTTGTCTCCAAGTTCCTTGCCTTGTATTCGAACCAGGGAAGAGTGCCCGCATGGCCTGTTCTTGCAAGAAAAGCTTTCTAAACTTGGCATTTGCTAAGGGGGAATGAGGGGCAGAGGGGGTGGATGGGAAAGGGGATATCAACCATTATAAGCAGGAGTAATGCATGCCTTGAGACTGTTCCTGCTTTCCTACGGCAGATAATCCACAATACAAAATTGTTCAATTTCCTTCGTCCACTCTATTTTGTGCATGTTGTACACATACAAATTACACCCGTAATACTGTATTCTATGCATGTTATAAATAAATCTTGACTTGGCTCCTTGTGATAATAAGGGAACCTGTAAATTTTCAGGGAAACAACCTTGACGAGGCAGATGGAGTCAAGAAAAAGGCAGATGAGGTTGTCCTCGTGTCTGTGACTGCAAACAGGCCTATACACACCAGCTGGAACAAGAAGGTAATGAATGTTCTTACAACAAGTGGGCTACTGGCTTACCTGATAGTGTGTACTTCAAACACAGGGTATAGAATCTGGTGAATTGCGACTATTTTAATCTGGGTGAATGAACAGACAGTACCTTGTAGTAAGAACGTTTTGTTGATGGCTAGTTAATGTTTTGATGATTGAGCATGTCAGTACGGCATTGACATCAAGAATTGGTACTGATACCTGTCTACATAAGGAAGGTGAGTGAGATAAGTGCGTATGTGCACCCTCTCTTTCAGTATCAGATGAAGAGAAAGCCTTCTTTTTTTTCATAAGAAAAAGAACTTATAATCTTGTCTTGTACCAGTGTATGCATGCTTGTTCTGGGCAGTCTATAAAAGGCCGACATTCTTCTGCTTCAGCACTTGTCCTGTAGTGTGTTTTTCTTTTATGTTCTCGTTTCATTCGCGCTGTTTCGTCTTGTAATGCAGACAGTGCTCTCACAACAAACCCAAATAAGGGGCATGGCCTGTCTGAAAATGCATACCTGCCAACCTGTGAACATTGGAATTCGTAAAAAATACAGCAGACATGACAAGAAAAGGCAAGGTGGGGGGAGAGGTAGCACACATATAAGTTTGCCCTGAGCACATGCTTTTTGTTAGATACATACATACTTTTTAACAATTAACTTTTAGATGCAGCACAGGCAGCACCAAAAAACTTGAAAAAGCAAATACGTACTGACAAGATTGTTTCCAGATCAGTGATCTTGCCAGCGACTCCACTGTGCTGAATTTGACTGCTTCAAGAACTTGTTTGAATAAGTTAACACAGGGCATGTACCCCTCTCTTATACAGTATAGCAGCACAGGCACCATCGCAACTTTTTTGCTTGCATTTTGTTGCAATCGTGTCACTCCATCATTCAACGACTTTAAAACATTGTCGCGAACGGAATCTATTTTTCCTAAAACTTGATGCATTATTAGTAATATTGTAGAACTAGCCAGCATCCATAAACTTTACGAAAAATTCAGGAGAGTTTACACATATGGAAAATGGCTCAAAACAGGTGGTATGTGTCTTCTGAAGAATCTGTTTCAAATACCTTTCATTTGAACTTACTTTGCTCACTATATTTTCATACATGTTTGGAGAGATGGTTAACTTGTAGGGAATGTTCTCTTGGAGACCAGTTGGCAGTAAGAACTGACCATTAAAGGTATTGTGTCTTAAAAGTTATTAGCCTGAGGAGGGTAATGATTGCCTTGGAGGGACAACAGACTTGCTGGGGTAACTTAGCAGCTATGGTGTTGCGCTGCTAAGCATGAGATCACAGGATCAAATCCCGGCTCTGGCGGCTGCATTTCGGTTGAGGCGGAATGCCAAAACACCCATGCTCTGTGCATTGGTTGAATGTTAAAGATCCCCATATGGTCAATGTAATCTGGAGTCCCCCACTACGGCGTGCCTCATAATCGGATGGTGGCTTTGGCACGTAAAACCACAGAATCTAATTTTTAATGTACAGCAGTGCAGCACAGAAAGCAAGCATAAGGAAGAGAGCTTGAAAGCAAGAGAGAGTCAACATTTATTGATGCCAGCCATCACGAAGGCAGGCGCAGTCTCCCTCCGCATAGCAGGCGGCTGGGATCCTCTGGGTCTCAGCGGCTGCTTCGGCTAGCTGAACAGCTCAGACTTGGTCTCTCTGGTCTAAGCTGAGCAGCAGGGTCTCGCACTGCTGCCAGTGTTGAATTTCGTGGCCCATGAAAGGAGCCGCCTTCAAGCATGCCTATAGAATATGTGGCAGATTCGCCTTACTCATACATAATTTACATTATTCATTGTATTGCTCTGGATAGAATTTGCTGCAGGCCACCAAGTTAGGATACATGTTTGCTTGCAGGAGACACCAGGCTATGCCTGTTTCTTGGTTAGCTCTAGATGAGCTAGTGTGTACCGGGCCATTCCCAGCCGATAGTAATCAGTGATTTCCCTGTAGCTGACCATGCAGTCTCCTTTCGTTCCTGGCTGGGCTGGCTCACTTGCTCAGCGAGTAAATCCTTGAGATACGTTGTGAGCCACCTCGTTGCCGGGGAAAGGGGAGTGTGTGAGCACCCAAATAATCTGGATTGTCTCGCGATGTTGGTGGCTGTTATTATTTAGAATTTTGAGTGCCTGTGGTGAGATGCATCCTTTTGCAAAATTATGAACTGCAATTTTTGAGTCGCTCATGATAATTCTAGCTTTGGTGGACACCATCGGTAATGCTATTGCTGATTCCTCCGCAACTTTGGTGTTGTCCGTTTTCACGGTTACACTCGCTAGTGTTTCTCCGTCCGCGTATACACCTACATAGGGCCATTCCTTTGTGTTCTCTATATTCTGTGGCACCTACGTAGGCATGCCTTCTACATCATGGTATTTGCGCTCAATGTGGCGCGCCCTTGCCTCTCAACACTCCTTGTGGTCCTCCGGGTGCATGTTCTTTGGCAGTGGAGGAATCTTAAAGATCAAAAATAACGTACAGCGCGAAGGACAAGGACAGCGACAGACGACACACACAGCGCTGTGTATGTCGTCTGTCGCTGTCCTTGTCCTTCACGCTGTACGTTATTTTTGATCATGGATTACCAACTAGCCCAAGCAACCACCCTAGAATCTAAAGTTCCTCCATTTTCATTTTATTGCCCTAAAAACCCCGAAGGGGCTTTACATAAGGGGTGGGTGTACATATATTTATTATACATGAATTAAAGAGCACAGAACACAATGTTTATATACAACACACGTGAATGAAGTGGGTAAATAATTTCATCAAGTACATACATAGATAGCACAAGTTATGAATGTAAATAGAATATCCCATACTTTTTACTCTGAAAACTGGTCTGTTAGTTTTTGCATAAATGTAGGTGTACAGGTTATGGCGGAAATTTGGCGGGGCAGGTTGTTCCAATCTGTTGCTGCGCTAAATAGAGAATGAGCCTGAAAATGTGATAGTAAGAGTTTGAGGGCGGCCATCTTGTTACGTGTGCCTAGTGCGGTGTGATATGCGGGCAGTGGGAATGATGTATGCTGGTCGATTAAGGGAAGTATGGTAAAACTTATGAAACAGAGATAGAGTTGAGATGCGATGACTATTAGTGAGGGTAACCAAACCGGATTCTTTCTTCAATGATGAGATGCTGATATCATAAGAATATGTTGAATCGATGAACCTTATGGCACGGTTTTGTACTGATTCAAGTGTGTTGATTAGATATGCTTGATGAGGGCTTCATACGGTACATGCATATTTGAGTTTAGGACTGATTATTGTTTTATAGGCTAGTAATTTCACATGCTTGGGGCTTGCTTTAGGTTTCGTTTTAAAAAAAACATTGAGATTTGTTAGGAGATGAGATGATGTTAGTAATATGTGTGCTCCAAGACAAGTCATTAGTAAGGGTAGCATCAAGGTATTTGTTAGACTGTGCAGTTTCTACAAGTACGTACATTATTTATTGTGTATTTGTAAGCTAGTGACTTATATTGGCGGGAGAATACCACTACTTTGCATTTATTTGGGTTAAGCGTCAATAGCCAGCAATAGCACAATTGTTGCAAGCGGTTAATATCGAAGGAAGATTTAGTCAAACATGTTACTAATTGTTTGGTAAATGACGCAGTCATCCACAAACATGTGAATAATGCAGGAAATATGCAGTGGTAAGTCATTAATATGTGTTAAGGAGAAGAAAGGCCCGAGAACAGATCCTTGTGGTACCCCAGAAGTTACCGGTAGGGAATCAGATGTGCTGTTAATAAAGACAAACTGTGAGCAGTTACTAAGGAATGCTTCAATCCATCACAAGATATCGGGGCACACATTCGCCGGAAAGCTTTAGTAATAATTGTTGATGTGGTACCTTATCAAATGCTTTCGCGAAATCTATAAATATCGAGTCTGTCTGTTGGTTAATTTCTAGATTAGTCTGAAGATCATGAAGGAAAACTGCCGATTGGGTTTCGCAGGAAAAGCATCTGCGAAATCCATGCTGTGAAGGATGGAAAGAGTTACTTGTGTCTAAAAATGTCATAATTTCTGTATTCTGACATGTTCCATGATTTTGCAAGGTACGCTTGTTAGTGAGATGGGGCGATAGTTAAGTGAAGAGTTCTTGTCACCTGATTTTTAGATGGGAACACCCCTCCCCACTTTCCAGTCATGTGGTATGATGTCATTGGAGAGCGACTGCGAGAACAGCAAACACAAATAAACAGCACTGATGTCTTTAGTATTTTCTTACACTTTGGGTTTATGTTACCTACTCTGGCCGAGCATGTTAGATTAAGATTGTCAATTAAGGACAAAATACTACTGGCAAACAAGGTTACTGATCGCATGAGACTAGTTGAGTTGTTAACTATAGAGGAAAATGACAAGTTAGGTTCGTAGGAGAAGACTGACACAAAAGCGATGTTAAAAAGGTTAGCACATTCGTCCTTGTCGACCATTTCTTTGTTTTCATTCACTAATGCAATACTGTTTATTTCTCAGGGATTGATCACCTACCAGAATTTCCTTTGATTATTGACCAGCATTTTTGGTAGATGTTTGTGAAAGAATGACTGTTTTGCTTTCCTAATAGCTGATAAATATGTGCGTTCTGCTGCGTAATATTCATCACAGATGCATGCATTTGCCCTGCCCTTTGCTGTATGGTACAAACATTTCTTTTTATTTTCAAGTCTCTTTAATGAATTGGTGAACCATGGCTTCTGAATTTGTGTTCGAAACATTATGTTTGGGATGAACCTGTCTGCTAGATCATCTAGTTTTTCTTTAAACTTTTGCCAATTAGTATGGATAGTGTGTTTGTTAAAGGATGCCTCGTATGAAATAAAGAAGTCGCACATATCATGTATAGCCTCATAGTTGCCTTTGTTAAAAAGATGTATCGTCTTTTTGAAGTGTCTGCCGTGGAATCGAAAAATGAACGGAAGCATGAATCACCTTAGGGTCACTAATTTTCTTTAAAAAGGCAATTGATGATAAACTGTCTGGTCAACTTGTTAGTATTACGTCTAATACATTAGATGTGTCTTGTGTGATGTGCATTGGCTTGGATGCAAGTTGAGCCAAGTTAAAATTAAAACAAACATCAAGGAAATTTCCTGCTTCTGTCTGATTTGCTAAAGAGGAGCTAAATTGTGCCAATCAATATCTGGAAAGTTGAAGTCTCCAAAGAGGAGGAGGGCAGCATTGGGGTACTGAGAAGTTATTTTACAGAGTACGTTAAGTTGACAAGCAAAACTGGGCTACTGCGAAGGGGTCTGTAGCAAACACCCAAAAGTACCGATTGTGGAGTGGCGTGACAATGAATGAAAAGGATTTCCAGGTCTGACACGAACTAACAACAAAACACGATAACTGCTGGCTGACAGCTATAAAGATGCCTCCTCCCCGTGTTGCTGTGTGATCCTTCTGAAATACGTTAAAATTCAGTAAATCTGCCAGCACCTCCGAGTCTGTAATGTCGTCACTAAGCCAGGTCTGTGTGAGTACCAGCACATTGCTGTTTGATGTTAGTACAAGATTAGACACGTGTTCGCATTTTGGAATTAATCTTCATATGTTAGTGAAGATTACTGAGATAAAAGTGTGTGATACAACTGCTGTTTCTGGGCAGCAATTTATTTTTTGCTTACAAGGTGGTTGCTATACTTCTTTAACTGCCTGCGAAGCGTTATCATATATCTAGCGCTTGGAACCTATGAATAGCGTTTTGAAACGCAGGGAAAATGGCGCAGACTTAGTTTTTGCGAAGGCGACAAGGTGTTTGCGGGCATTCCTAACAACTGGTGAAAAATCTTTGGCAACACGGAAGTCAGGGGCTTTAACATTACAGCCCTTAGAAAGTACAGCTTCCTTGGTTTTAAAATATACAAATTTAACCTAAATTGGATGCTTGGGATCAGGGGAATAACAACCAATTTGGTGCGCTTGTTCTATTTCTTTAGGGTCAAGCGGTACCTTCTGATAATCCGAGCAGTGGCGTAAGATAATCATTTCCAATTCGTTTGATGGCTCTGATCTGACCGGGAAGGCCATAAAATATCAAATGATTTCGCCTTGCCCGGTTTTCAGCATCATCTACACAGACGTCCAGTTTATGAACCAGCTGCGCCGCACTTTTACTTTCAGCCCGTATGGATTGCATATCGGCTTGCATTGATACTAATACACTTTGGTAATTGCCCTCCAGGTGCATTAGCCACTTGCTTAGAGTCTCCAGAGATGCAGTCGTAGCCATAGATTTGTTTTTGAGATCTTGTATCTCGGCAATAATCATAACCTGGCCAGCGGATAGCTTCTTCATTTCGGCAAGTAATGTGGCATAATCCGGAGTGTGATTACTTTCAATATACCTAGAGAGCAACAAGAGGGTCACAGACTTGCATGAAGAACAAAAGCGGGTTAGTGGATCGCATCGTGGCAGTGCCACCGAGCCCACAGTGAGCGGGTGGGGTAGTCATTCCTTTATAGGCAGCTGGATGGTTGTTGGCGATGTCAGCAGGATCAGTGGCATATCGTCAAGGATCCACGCTTCAACTGGTGGTGCCGCCAGATGGATTGCATCCCTGTTGGTTCCGATGTGCCATGTCATTACATCAAGCGCGGGCGAGATCGTTGCAAAGTGACGCTCATTGATTCCGTGAGAAGAGGCAGCAGCATTCACATTATAACTGACATCAAAACCTGCATGAAGAACAGGAGTGAGTTAGTGGACGGCGTTGTGGAAATGCCACCTCATCTCTAATGGAATGCTGAGTTTCGTGCTGGGTTGTGCTTCGTAGTGAATGTTTAGTTTCTGTAGAATGTGTCGGCTCGTGGGGCTCTGTTGCACAAGGACAGCTGTATGTGCTGTTACAGGACCGTTCCCGGGCAGCAAAGTTCCACCTGCTGGCGGCTAAGAATGTGACACGGCCGCAGCTCACTTTTCGGGAAAAGGTGGACAACAGCAACACCCCTTTTGTTCCCATCCTTCGAGACAAGCCGCACTCTCTGAAGCCCCTTGCCCTGTTGCCTGAGCGCACAGCTGATGGACAGGAATGGTAAGTCACTAACAGCTGTTCACTTAGTTGTGCAAGATGCAGTAAGCAGAGAAGGGGGACCTGTGTTTTTACTTGGAACAACTTGAATTTCACTTACTGCTTCTTTGTTTTCTTTACTATTGAGCAGCACAGTGCCACGTGTGTCCTGCCTCCTTCCTGTGCGCCACTGTTCAGAGTTCAAGCTGGTCAATTAACAAGACCAAATTCTCTTGTTATCTGTTTTCACTCAAATTTTACAAAAACACATGTTTTGGTTTACATTGCTCACTGAAGCACTTGGCATCCTTGCTTGCCTAGTTAATCCAGAAAAAGAATGAAAAAAAAAATTAACTGCCACCATATGCTTCAGATAAGCAAGCTGCTGTAAAGACAAGGTCAGCTACCTTTGGCTACAAAGTTTGGACAGACAAGTCGAAGCACATGCAACATGTTTTATTCAACATTGGGGACTAAGAAACAAAAGTCTTGTTGCATAGTTTCAGGGAAGACAAAGCAGCAGTAAGTGCTTTGTCTACTTTTCTGATGTTTTTAAGATAGAAATAGAGGTTGAAGCACAATTCGGTCATGACAGTTGTGGGGTCTCTCACCCGTGCTCTTGGGACAAAGGAACGACAACACAGTAGTGCACACAATCACAAGGACATTTATTGCACCTTTCATAGATCAATGCCTGCTAGCCGAGTTGCTATCCACAAAACATGCCGATGGGCGCGCGACAAATCTAGAAGTCCGACTCACCGCGACCGGAAAGCGAGCGAATATGTTCGCCCCATGCTGGATCCCAACGCCTGGTCATTCGCGTGTACGGTCACGCGGACGGTGGCGCGTTCCGAGGCGGCCACGCGAGGCGGTCTCGCAGAAGCATGGGTCGGCGGCGCGCAGGATGTCCACGCTGTTCGCCGACCCGCCGGGGAAGAGCCACCCTGTCCTCCCCTGCGCCCCCAAGTAACCCTGCCGTGAGGCGGCGTTAGCAGCGCAACACTCGCGCCATCTCTCGCACTGCGCCCCAACCACATCGACCGCCGCGGGCATCACGCAGGCCTCGCGGCGAAGCCGGATTACAGGAGACGCGCCATGCGGGAAAAACATATCAGGGGACGCGCGAGAGTCGCGCATACCCACATCCCCCCAACTTTAAATCACCACATATTCCGGCGAGACATGTCCCGCGGTCTAACATCAACGCGTGCTTCGCGAACGAGGTAGAACATTAAACAGTGGCCGCGCCAAGGAAATATCCACGCTGTCCATAGCATGCGAGCCGACATTGTCCTTGGGCACACCGCGGGCGTCCGCCGGTCACAGCAGCAGCTTTGCAGACTCGGCGGCACGATCCCAGGCCAGGACTCCGGAGACGACGATGCAGTAGTCGGTACGAGCAAGCGTCGCTCGCGCCGACGCGCCCTGCTGGCAAGAGCCGCCGTAGCTGTCGGTGACCGCCAGCTCTTTTGTCCGCCGCCGAGGGTTGTGAGCTGGATACAGGAGGCCGCCGAAGTCGCCGCGCCGAACTGGCCACAGCATCACCATCGCCCGGGGTGGCTCGATCGTAGTCCGGAGCAGCAGCGCAGACGATGTGCAGGTGACGGCAAACCAGGGGTGACTCCAATCACGCTGCGTAAACTCAACACACTCGGCAAACACTAAAGTAGTGCAAGGGAGAGGAATTCTGCATGCGCATCGCCCACGTGGTACGATGTTCAACTCGGCTAGCAAAGATCGGGCAGCTACTCAGATGCTAAGTTCATGTGAACCAAGCTCGCTTCCTTGAGTCGAACGAGTAATTTCAATTCGCGCGAGGCTAAACAGAATGAGGGAAGCAAATTGCAACACCTCAACGCCACGGTCCACCAGGTTGTGTCCCTCCACGTGCGACAGACAGCTTCGTAAAGCCTTAGGCCTAAAGCGTCGCTACCCTGACAACAACCGGCATCCAAAAACAACACCCCAAAATGAGCGTAGAACAGGCAGCCGCGAGGAGACGTCAGCTCTGTGAGGTGGTCCTACTCCGCTCGCTGCACACAGCATCTGAGTTGACGGCGCCCACCGTCCCAGACGGTGTCGGTTCGCCCGGTGCCAGGCCGCAATACCAGTCAGCCCGTAGTGGCACCCGTGGCCCGCGGCCACCCGGCTCCCAGAGCCGCGACTTCATCCGAGTCAATGAGATAGAAGAAGCTATTTACATAAGAAATTCGGACCACCCACGAGGCTTCCGTACTCACTCGCTTCAGGCTTGCCACTGCTCCACGGGCGCTCAGCCTCGCTCTCCCAGGATGCAGACCACGTGGCTCTCGTACTGACGAATGTCATTAAAAAAAACACTTGCGAAAAGGCTTAGCATGTTGACATGTTCAAACACACTACAGCCACCATCACCTCGCTCAAGAAAGCACGCCGCCGACGCTAGCGATCAAAATTCACGCTAGGCCTACGCTTCGGTTCAAACAAAGGTCTCGAACGAAGCAAACTGTTAAATCTATCGTCCGATGTCCCAAGAGCCCCACGTTGGGCAGCCAGAAGTGGGGTCTCTCACCCGTGCTCTTGGGACAAAGGAACGACAACACAGTAGTGCACACAATCACAAGGGCATTTATTGCACCTTTCATAGATCAATGCCTGCTAGCCGAGTTGCTATCCACAAAACATGCCGATGGGCGCGCGACAAATCGAGAAGTCCGACTCACCGCGACCGGAAAGCGAGCGAATATGTTCGCCCCATGCTGGATCCTGGTCATTCGCGTGTACGGTCACGCGGACGGTGGCGCGTTCCGAGGCGGCCACGCGAGGCGGTCTCGCAGAAGCATGGGTCGGCGGCGCGCGGGATGTCCACGCTGTTCGCCGACCCGCCGGGGAAGAGCCACCCTGTCCTCCCCTGCGCCCCCAAGTAACCCTGCCGTGAGGCGGCGTTAGCAGCGCAACACTCGCGCCATCTCTCGCACTGCGCCCCAACCACATCGACCGTCGCAGGTATCACGCAGGCCTCGCGGCGAAGCCGGATTACAGGAGACGCGCCATGCGGGAAAAACATATCAGGGGATGCGCGAGAGTCGCGCATCCCCACACAGTTTGCAAAATGCTAATTCAGTTCAGAGAAAGAGAGTTGGGTACTTGCAGCTGTGTTTATTACCACCTACCACCTGTGTTATACCACGTTATTACCACCTGTGTTATGCCACCTGTGTTTATTGTTCAGAATGCATTGGAATAAACCACTTCTTGCTCAATTCAAGTGGGATTCTAACATTGACCTTCTGAATTGCTTTGGGAAAAAATGTGTCCTGTTTTCTTGTGCTAGTAGGGCTTGTTAATCTTCGCAGTATAATATACACATGGTGCATTTCAATTCCTATTAGTTTCAGTAAAGAAGTAAAAATTGTCTTTGAGTGTGATTTCTTTTCGTAATTTTTGGGGGAGGAAAAGTACTCGTTAGGACCAAAGGTCATACTATTTACATTGGACAGCCAAGAAAGATAGCGGATATGTGGAAACAGTGTACTGTGTCCACATCTGCACAGAAGAATAAAAATGGGTTGGCGCACATTCGGCAGACATTGTTAGATCCTGACTGGAAGCTTCCCATCATCATTCAAAAGAAATGTGTACAATCAATGCATTCTACCAGTGCTAACCTATGGGGTAGAAGCTTGGAGACTGACAAAGAAACTCGAAAACAAGTTAAGAACTGCACAAAAAGCAATGGAATGAAGAATGTTAGGCGTAACGTTAAAGAGACACTGAAGACACATATTAAGTCAAGCTAAAGTGATAGATTAGTGCTCGAGAATCTCTAAGACATCAACATTAACGCGAACAGAGCCTTAATAATCAAGAAATTGAGGTAAATGCAAGACTTGATTAGAGACTCACCCGATACATTCAAGTACTTGCCCGATGACAAAAGCACTCCTCAGTTAAATTCCCTTACTACTATGTACTCAGCCACTCATTCCACAAAACATCCTTGTTTTGTATTACAATATGAAATAAAATGCTACTTGTCCAGTTCTGTTTCACTTCTAGAAAAAAGAACTCATTGAAATTTCTCTCGACAATGACGCAGGTGATCGAAAGGTTTCATTTTCGCTCCACTCTGAGCCGCCTAGGCTTTCGCGTTCCAGTAGTTATCGTGTAGTGCTGCACTGGTTTTGCTCGCTGGTGAAACTCGCACAAACTGCAAGTAGCAGAGAATTCAACTTCCATGTGAAGTCGAGGGATGCCCGAACAGTCTGCGCCACTTGAGTAAAAAGAAGCTGCAACGACTAATCCGCCGCTCTGTCCTGGCTCGGTGCCTCCGTCTGTTGGGCGCCGTTTTACTCGCCGACGGCAGCAAGGGGCGGTGATGGCGTATGCAACGTCACCACTTCCCCGGTTGGTAGGTGGGAGATGTGGATTTCGAAAAAGGTATTCGAACCCTTCAGATGCAATTTTCTCGTAAACTAAATCTCTTCTTGGCAAGAAACCCGTGTTGCGAGTTTTCTGGAATGGTATTCAAACAGTCCATGTCGACTTAGGATTTGTCTTTAGTATCCCTTTAAGAGAAAGGAAGAGAGAGGTATGGTTCAGAGAGCAAACGGGGATAGCTGATATTCTAATTGACATTAAGAGAAAGAAATGGAACTTGGCAGGTCATGTAATGAGTAGGTTAGATAACTGGTGGGCCTTTAGGATTACAGAATGGGTGTCAAGAGAAGGGAAGTGCAGTCGAGGACGGCAGAAGACTAAGTAAGGTGATGAAATTAAGAAATTCACAGGCGCTAGTTAGGAACAGTTGGCGCAGGACAGGGGTAATTGGAAATCGCAGGGAGAGGCCTTTGTCCTGCAGTGGACATAAAGAAGTCTGATGACATACTCATGTAAAGGCCACCTTCGTGTAAGAGCTTCACCCCCACTTTGGAGGGCAATATTTTGGAAAAAGTTTCAATACGACCCACCAGAAAGCGAAGTTAGTGCTCTTGCTGCCGCTCAGGCTGGCACCACCACACCATTATTTCTTTGTGTGGCGCATCGTCTCGGTTATGCTGGCAGTCTTTTCAGTCAGATTGGTGGCATTTTGCCTCTAGAAGAGAGAGCTCTGTTTCCGTCAGCACTGATCGGGGACGATGGGCCGCATCTGAGGTTGTTTACTGCAGCCTTATGCAGTTTACACTGTGCTAAAGTTGCGGAAACAGTACGAACCTTTAGCGGGCCATCGTCGGCCTGATTCGTGTAAGGACCACACTCAGCCAAGATTGTAAAAAAAAAAAAAAAAAAATTCTGGGCTTTACACGAGTATATACGGTAATCACACATGCAACACACCATGAAATATGTGCTTTCCGAATCCATGTACGCACCTCTTTGCCATATTATATTGTGATTTGCCCTTTGTGTATGATACTTAATAATTTATTATTATTTATAAAAAGCTTTATTAACGTTCTGAATGAATGGTCATTTCAACTCTCTCTCTTATTTATGAAAGGTTTGTGTTGCTTTTCTTTTTTTAACGGTGAAAGCAGTAAGGTAGTGCTCATTCTTTCCTTTCCATACACGAGCTCGCCATTTTATGAAAGCGATCATGTTCTTTTGCCATCTGCGAGTGTCATGATACCGAATGAGTATGATAGAAAATGCATGCCCTGAAACAGGTTAAAAAGCTTTAACTGAGGCATGTAGCCTACCGTAAAATTCCAAACAAGCCTCCCCCCCACCCCTTCAAGCATGTCAAAATTACTGGCAAAGTGTTTAGGAGGCGCTATCTCGGAATGCAGCGTGTTTACAGAAGGTATTCAGAGACCTGAATTGGGATGAATTGGAGATAAGAGCTAACGGAGAATACCTTAGTAACTTGCGATTCGCTGATGATATTGCCTTGCTTAGTAACTCAGCGGACCAATTGCAATGCATGCTCACTGACCTCGAGAGGCAAAGCAGAAGAGTGGGTCTAAAAATTAATTTGCAGAAAACTAAAGTAATGTTTAACAGTCTCGGAAGAGAACAGAAATTTACAATAGGTAGCGAGGCACTGGAAGTGGTAAGGGAATACATCTACTTAGGGCAGCGGATCCAGATCATGAGGCGGAAATAATCAGAAGAATAAGAATGGGCTGGGGTGCATTTGGCAGTCATTCTGAGATCATGAACAGCAGGTTGCTATTATCCCTCAAGAGAAAAGTGTATAACAGCTGTGTCTTACCAGTACTCACATACGGGGCAGAAACCTGGAGGCTTGCGAAAAGGGTTCTACTCAAATTGAGCATGACGCAACGAGCTATGGAAAGAAGAATGATGGGTGCAACGTTAAGGGATAAGAAAAGAGCAGATTGGGTGAGGGAACAAACGCGAGTTAATGACATCTTAGTTGAAATCAAGAAAAAGAAATAGGTATGGGCATGACATGTAATGAGGAGGGAAGATAACCGATGGTCATTAAGGGTTATGGACTGGATTCCAAGAGAAGGGAAGGGTAGCAGCAACGTTACTAGACTAGCTTCAGTTTTAAAACTTGGCGCCGTTGCGCAGAACCGCCACCCGCCCGCGCCTTCGTGGCGCTGCAGTCGCGCCCGGCTTCACTTCCTCACTAGCCGGCTACGGGGCCGGGCCGGACTAAGCACGCGGTGCAGGGTTGGTGTATTCTGTGGTTCGTTGTTGACGGCGAATTTCAGCAAGCATGTCATCCGTGGAACTGTAGCCTTCGCCGAGTTACTTAAGAATATCAGCAGACGATGCCGACGTGCTGTGTACCTGGCTGCATAGGCCGCTATCGGAACGATGTCGACAGTTCGGCGCACCACTTTTTCTGTGCTCCCAGCAATGCGACGCTTCGCTCGGTGTGAAATAGAATGATTCCTCGTGCCGACCGCGAACTCTCTGCGAAATCAACGGCACGCGCTCGTGCCACTGCTCCCGCATTCGTCGTCGTCTTCCGCAGCTGGCTGCGTGGCTGTTCATCTTTCCAGCGTAGAATTTCACTTCTGTCGTCGTAATGGGGAGACAGCGTTTACGGGGTATGAGCTATTGCTTAAGGGAGTATGAGCCACTCATGGTCTTATGTAACGGAAAGATTTAATTTTGAAGAAATTTAATTTCGAAGAATCACAAGCAGCGAATCACAGGCGAAGGCTGCTAACCACGCTGCCGAGCAAACTCGAGACATCGAACGCAAGCGATAACTGCGGACTGCGGGCATACTGCCAGTGACCCGTCAGTGACGTCGTTTTCTCCATCGCAGCCGATTGTGTGTGTAACCTCATAACTGAGAAATACTTTAATGAACCCTAGGGATTAACCCAGCGATAAACACAAGGGCCGCACGTTTCAGCTTCGCTGATTAAGCATCATCACGGAATAAAAAATCCGACTTTCTTTCTTTTTTGTGGCTTGTGTGTACAAAGGCTGACCTCATCTTTCTTTTTGTAGCGCTTCTTTGGCGTGGTGAGAAGCTTCGGTGGTGCTGAAGATCATCCTACAAGCACGCACTTTGGCCAGATATTCAGGCTCGTGAGCCTAAACTGCGTGAAATGTTAAGACGACAGGAAGAAACACACGACATTTAGAAACGCAGCTTCTGTGCTTTGCTGTATGCATTTCTTCCTTTCGTGCAGTTTACACTTCTTTCGGTATGAATGAACTGGCGCTATAAATATTATTGCTGTAGGTGGATACCGCTTTCTGTGGTATCACTAATGCGGACAAGGGAGAACACCAGCGAGCATGAAACACGCGCAAACTGCCCGTCCGCACGAGCTCAAGGCTGTGACGAGGTGTCTGCAGTGGGGCCCGATGGAACAGCGTTGCCATCTGGCGGCTGTCACAGAAGTGGCGACAGCGGCTGTAAGCGCGCGGGCGGGGTGTTTTACAACTGAAGCTAGTCTAGTAACGTTGGGTGGCACGAGGCGGCAGAAAGTTAGGTGGGCGGATGAAATTAAGAAGTTTGCAGGGACAACATGGCCACAATTAGCACATGACCGGGGTAGTTGGAGAAGTATGGGAGAGGCCTTTGCCCTGCAGTGGGCATAACCAGGCTGATAACCCTGCAGTGGGCATAACCACTTGCACGGGAGGGGGTGCTTGCTCCGAATTTTATGGCAAGCTGAAATTTTGATCTAGGTAACCACATCAGATTAGAAGCTTTCTTATACTATGACAAAAAATTGGGTGCAATGCATGAGTGCAGCCTCATTGCTTGAACACCTTCCTTCTAGAACACAAACACAGGATAAGTAGTACAGATAACTGGCATAACAAAAAGGGATGGGTATCTGCTGAGTTGTGCGGTGTCTGTCTGTCTCTTGCTGCTTGTACAGGCTTAACTCTTTCCCTGCCATGGAAGAGTTGGTTTGTCCACACGTTTCTTGTAGAAATGACCAGGGACCGGCTTAGCTTGTCGATGATGTTTTTATTTCCTAGCAATGTCATGGAGTAGCTCATTTTGTCTTAGTGCTTTGTCGTGCTTCTTGTAGATGGCATCACACAATTTGTGGGGCAGCACTAGCAGGAGCAGGTTTATTCTGATGAAGGAAACAAAACATGTTGGCAACTGGGGCCTTCAAAGATAATGTAGCTATTTTTGGTCAGAATTCATTCTGGATAACAGCGTGGTATGGAAGGTGTTATGTGGGGTCTATGGGCCATTAAAAGACTACCCGCCATGATGGCACAGTGGCCACTGAAATTTGCGGTTGAGCATGAGGTCACAGGTTTGACTCCCAGCCATGGCAGCCACATTCAACTTAAATGGAATGTAAAAATGCTCTGTACTACTTAGATTAGGGATACATTAAATATAACCCGTCCCCTACCGGGAACAGAGGTGCACGCGAAGCTTGGGATCTGCGGTTCTTCATTGTCGTAACACGTCAGCTTCGTGCTCCCTCACGGTGAGGTCGGCACGCCGACGACGAGCCCTTTCTCTAGCGAGTTCCTGGTGGCGTTCATGAAACGCCACCTGTTCTTCGGCCGAATGCATGACGCGCGGCCCGCTCCTGCTGCCGTTCCTTCAACGCGGCCTTCTCTTTGACACAACGAACCAAACGCGACCTCCCCAGCTGACTGCCAGGCCTGAACTGGCAGGAAACGGCAGGCGTCAGGCGAGTGAACATGCGATCACACCCTTTCCTGCCTCCAGGAGGGAGGGGGCGCCAGTGATTGTCTCGCGCCTTGCGCTGCATCTACTTCTTCATGCATATAAAACCCCACCTTAAGGGCGCATATGATGAACCAACAGTGGCTGAACCAGTTAGCTTGGTGGTCTCGCTACCTGGAGGTCGGTGGTTGAAATTCGCAGCCTGACAAGCGATTTTCATTTTCGTGTGGCTTGAGTTTTTTTGTATGGCAACACCGACTCCGACACAAGTGAGGCAATACAAGCTTCGCCTGATAAATTACAGGGTCTCTTGAGATCTCCCGTAAGAGGTGAATGGTGAAAGCCTGCTCCTCCTCCTCTTATTATTTTGCCTCTTTCTCTTCTTTCTTTTTGGCATTACTGCTCACTATTAAGCATTTTTAGTCATTTGTAATCAGTTGTCATTACAAGCCATCGTTAGACGTGTTGGTCATATCATAGTCATTAGTAGTCATTAAAAGTCATTTCAATCATTATTAGTCATTACTGGTCATTACTAAGCATCTTTAGTTATTTCTAATCAATTGTAGTTGTTGCAATTTGTCGTTAGACATATTGGTCATTCTGTAGTCATTAGTAGTCATTACAAGTTATTTCAGTCTTTACTAGTGATTACTGGTCATTACTAAGCATTTTAGTCATTTTGAATCAATTGTAGTTGTTGTAAGCTGTCGATAGACATATGGTCATTTCATAGTCATTACAAGTCATTTCAGTCATTATTAGTCATTACTGCTTACTAGTAAGCATTTTAGTCACTTGTAATCAATTGGGGTCACTACAAGCTGTTGTTAGACATATTGGTCATTTCGTAGTCATTACTGCTCATTACTAGACATTTCTAGTCATTTTTAATCACTTGTGGTCATTACAAGCCATCGTTAGACCTATTGGTCATTTCGGACTCATTCGTAGTTATTAGAAGTCGTTAGTAGTTGTTATTAGTCATTACTAGTCATTATTAACCTCTACCAATCTCTATTAGAACGTTATCATTCACTAACTGTCATTATCAGTCATATTTCATTCTTTAATCTGTCTTTAATATGTCTTCATATGGCGTGATGACGTTTTGGCAGACACTCCTGCGGTCAGGTCTGCTAACACAATCTTTACCATGAACCTAGAAAGGCTTTTGCCTTAAATAAACCACAGGTATTCAAAGTTAATTGAAAGCCAATGACTAAGACATCTTTCATAGCCTGTGTGTTGTGATGGGACTTTAAAATTCATAATGTTTATTTTATTTGGCTGTTGTACTCTTATGCAGAGTAAGGATTTATCCCAACAGCCTAAAATGCTAGCTCATACAATATATAATCTGTGAGTAATATAGGGTCATGCTTGCGTCCCTGTGAAACTGTATAAAGGCCCGTGTATGTCTCTTGTTAATTGCAGTTATGGCCACCCTTATGAGTGGGAGATTGAGCACTTTGAGCCATCACCTGCACAGCTGCAGGCACCCACTGAAGAGGTGAGGAGAGCCTCTTTCACATGTTACACTTTTGATGTTTTAAATATGAGGTCTGGCTTGCCACTTACGGACCTTCACATTTACTTTTTTTTTCACAAATTTTTAAGGCCTCACATTGTTAAGGCCACCTACTTAATTAAGACTACCAGTACTAATAGAGCATTTGAATCTCTCCAGCACTCAAGTTCCTTAATACTTCTTTATTTTTCATATCATATTATATGCACAGCAGACAGAAACATACTGTTGCCGCATGTAGTGCTCTATCACAATAAAGAAATCAGCGGTATGTCACACATAGAAAAAGTGAAAGCAGATGGCAACTCATGCTACGTGAATGGAAAGCAAAGCTTGGTCAAGCACATGAGTACCTGACGAATTTGATGTACAGTGAAACCTCGTTAAACTGTAGTTGGCTGGAGCTCAGTAAAAGTATGTGCTAAACGGTTGTACTGTTGAACTGAAATAGCATGAAATCGCCCACTTACCTGTCGAAAACGGAATTCAGAGAGAGTGCGAAGAAAGGGGAAAAAAAAAGGGAGTATTTATTCACTGCGCGCAACAAAAAGTGTTATTTTTGTTTGATGCCGCGGCGGCCTAGCACGACGGCAGCGGCCTCAAACTTACTGAAGCTGCGTGCCAGCTTTTCAGCCAGCCCCCTCTTCTCAGCAAACACTCGCATGGCAGATTCCTCGTTGGCGTTACGTATTCTCCATGCACGCATGCGGTAGTGCTGCAGAACTCCCGGGGTGCCTTTTTCATTGCCAGGCACCGGAGTTCGGAATACTTTTCGCTTGGAATAGTTACGTCATCGCACCCCTGTTCTCGTTGCGACGATTGCATTAATGAGGCTGAAGTAACGCGCAGCTTCTGCCACTATCGGGCCTGAATCGCCCGTGCTGTTGCTTTCCATGTCGTCCTCATCACGGTTGCTAGTCGACACTTTGGCAACAACAGAGGCAACGATGGCGAAAAGTTGAACCTCATAGCCGACACCTCACACCTCTTCGCGGTCGCAGCAGCACTGCCGGGCAACTTCTTCGCATTCAAAATGCCACGCACTGTAGTCAACAGCAGATCCCTGTTGCGTGCCAGCGCCGACTTCTTCGTGTAACGTTCGATAGCACGGACGATCTCTAATTTTTCTTCGATGCTGAGCATCCGGCGTCTTTTTTATCCGAGCTTCGGCATGACGCGAGTCCTTGCTTGCACGATACCACAACGCCCTCTCATAGAATAATGAACCAACTTTAGAGAAGGGAAACTGTACCTTCCATAGTGGTACGAAAATAAGAAGCGGCAGCGCATGGAACTTAGCAGGGGGTCCTGACAGATGGCGCTACTTAAACAGGAAGCGGAAATGCATTTTTTTTAGTGCAATATCCAATATGACCGCTTTTTACCGGTGGCGTACGTTGGGTATGCGTCGTTCTCGCCTCGCTGGCTTTGCGGCATGCCTCAGCTGCCGCGTTTTATTTGCCAGGAGGCTAAAGAGACTCTACTGACGCCCATACAAACAAGCCACAAGTGAGTGAACAGGACGTGCGACTTTATTGGCAGAAGAAAAGCAGTGCACCTTCTTGTACAAGAGCAGAAATAAAATTTGCATGTCGAGATGCGCTGAAACCATTAACGCGACCTCGTAAATTGCTCACTTTCGTTGTCGCACATGGCGGTCTGGTAACAGGCGTCAATCAGCAGCGCAAGCAAATTGGCCAGTGCCCCACCTGTTTGCATCGACAGTCGCCGTAACTTGCATTGTGAAGCAATCGGGTGACGCAAGGCATCTGCTGCCGCAGCCAACACAGCGACATGAACTACCTGGCATTTTAGCGTTACCTCCTTTCCAACCTGCACGTTTCTTTTTGTTCTTTGGAGGGCCGCTAATGTGTAACTCATACTTGGTGCCCCACATTATCAATATGGGCATCACCATTTTGCAGCCACTTTTGCAAGCCTTTCCACTCATGTGGCTATCAACTTCATAGACTTCGAACCATGTAATCACGTGTGCTGGTCTCCGTTCACGCCACATCACGGCTGACGATGGCATACAAGCATAATTTGCCTGTGGCTGCTGCAGGAAAGCTCGAATGGGGAGAGCACCAATTACGGTGCATATAAATTGGGAATCTTTGTCTCTGTGTGGACTGCAGGAGCAGATGGTTACCTCTAGAGACTGTTGCCCATGCAGCTGACCAGGTCGCCACATCCAAGAAGCATAACACGGCGACCATTATCAAATGAGACTTGGCATTCAGTCACTGCTTAAGATAGAGACAATACACTGCACATTGGCTAAGATCCACATGACAACAGTGGGCATTCACGCACTACAGGTCGTTTACAGCACATTCAGCTATATGGCTTCAGGCACAGTGCTTGCCTACGTCGCACGTGGCGGTCTAGTAACGAGTGACAACCAGCAGCGCAAGCAGATTGGACAGTGCCCCACGTGTTTGCATTGACAGTCGCCGTGACTTGCACTGCGAATCAATAGGGTGACGCAGGCACCTGCTGCCATAGCCAACACAGTGATATGAACTACCCGGCATTCTAGCGTTACCTCCTTTTTTACCTGCACGTTGTGGGGGTTCCACTCTGCGTGTGGCTAGGGCTGAAGGCAAGCTCCGGATCTAGCCCCACGCAGTCGCTTCGTGGTACTCCCAACCTGTAGCACGGGAATTGCGGCTACGCCGGGTTCGAACGAATAAGGCAACCAGTGGCGTGAACGGTAATAACGTTTATTGCTATTAGCAATAATGAACACTCGCAGAGGGACGTCCTCTCAGCGACATGGAGTGCCCGGCATTTTAGCGTTACCTCCTTTCCAACCTGCACTTTTATTTTTGTTCTTTCGCATTCCACTAATGTGTAACTCACACTTGGTGCCCCACATTCTCTAAATATGGGCATGGTCGGTTTTTTGGGCATCACTATTTTCCAGCCACTTTTGCAGGCCTTTCCACACATGTGGATATCAACTTCATACATTTAGAACCATGTAATCATGTATGAGAGTCTTCATTGACGCCAAATCATGGGTGAGGAAGGCCGCAAGCAAAATTTGCACATGGCAGCAACAGGAAAGGTTGGAATGGGGAGCACCAAGCATGGTGCGTGTAAATTCGCAGTCTATGTCACTGTGCGGACTGTAGGAGCAGGGGCTTGCCTCAAGAGACTGTTTCCCCAATGCAACTGACAAGGCTCCCACATACGAGAAACATATCACGGTGACAAGTACCAAGTCGGTCAGCAGCGAAACCAGATTCTGCAATCAATCACTTCAATGTAGCTTGTGTAAAAACACAGGCTGTCGAGTAAGAATAGCGATCCTGAATGAGACTAGGAATTAAATATGGGAATGAGAAAGCTTGCATTCAAGAAAGAAACCACTCTACCTTGCAAGCACTGAAAGCCAAAAACATGAAGAAAAATTAAATGCTACATAGCACACAGTGTAAAGTTTAATGCAAGACACACGCCAATGCCGCATCAACTATTTCAGGAGAGGAATTGCGTATTGCAACGTACACTAGAAGATACTGCTACAGATATGTTATGCTTCTAGACAGTGACTGGTATTAAGTATGAGCAAAGAATCGGTTGACCTTTAATGGGATGAGGAAGAGGAATTATTTCTAATAAGAATGTGGGATGATAAAACTTGCATTCATTTAAAAAAAATTATACTTGGCACAAATGGAATTTGGCAAGACCAGGAAGCTCACTAAGGGCAAGCTGATGGAACTCTTTTGGCCAGCGTCATCTGTGCTTGTTCAGAGGTTGCAGGTACATCTGAAGACACAGAATTTTTGTTGCTGAGGTACCTGGATGACTCGGCCAATATCCGTGCTGGTAGAATGATGGCGGAGGCTCTTTTCACTCTTGACTCAGTCGTCCGTAGACTTGATATCTCATCCAAATAATTCTGGAATTGCTTTGTTCGTGATGTAAAGCCTTGCGAATTCGTCTCCAGCCCCTTCCTGTTGGTGTAGATGGGCGCTCCCGTGATGACCAAGATGTACTTGGCGCAGACTCTGCTGGGGCAGGACAGTGACACATGAGATACAGCAGAGATTACCCAAACTCATGTAGTGTTTTCTTTTATGTTCGAAACAATTATGCTGAACTGTAAACACAAACAAACGTTCATATCGTCTGCTATGAACAAATGACATGTATCTCAAGACTAGCAAGCCAAGACAGCATATATCAAGCGTATTTATTTCTGAACCAGGTGTTGTTTACCTTGTAGTAGCAGCCAAAGTCCACACAATGACCTTGTTGTAGCATGCAGCAGCTTCTGTTTAGTGCATGGAATGTGTTGCTTTATGCTGGTGCCGTCCTCACTACTGCATGTCTAGAACAGAAATTTTGACTGCATCAGAAATTGAATAAGCACAATTTTGCAGTACAAAATGCAAAAAGGTGTCACATATACATTGTAATGGTTTGTGACTACAGAACACATGCAAATGTACACTGTTTGTCCTAGGGTGCTTAAGCAGCATGGTAAATAAATATTGTTATTCTTTGTAAAATTGATGTCTGCCTAACTACAATGCATGTCAACAGCTAAAGTATTATTAAGATCACAGATGACAACATTTGTGCGCTCGTTTATACACTAGAAGAGATCACACTGCCGGTTTCACAAGCAAATAGATGAAAGACATGAAGCTATTAGAAATAATGCATTCTTTTTCTGCATGAACATGATGCACCGCTTCACTACTGCAAAAATCAATGTCCTGAGGTAAACCAAACTGAACAGCAAGAACGTTTGGAACCAACAGGTACAAAATATGAGTGAATTATCATGCCTGCAGCTGTTTAATACATTAAAATCAGTACCTTAGCTTCAGTTTATTAAAGGGTTATTCGGTTCTGTGGACGAAAGAAGTTGCCGGCAGACTCAAAAAAATATATATGTATTGATAAGGCTACTCAGTCACCCATAGCTATGGCTACAACGAGATGAAAAATGTGACGCACGTTCCGATATAGCTTTGTCTTTCATGAATGTGTGTATCACGATGACCTCGCAACTGAAAGTTTATTTCGGAAACAGCAACGGAGGGTCCTGACTGCCCATATGTAATGCAGCATCTAGTTCGTTAACTTGCCCCCGCCTGTAAGTTAACAAAACGAATTTATTACATAACGATTGAAGCAGCGATGCTAAACCACTCACCGTATTGCCGTCCCGAGTTGCAGCAGGATTCAGCACCCATTTCGATGCAGACGTGTTACACATGGCTCACGACTGAAACCTAGCTTTCGGGCTTACACCCCAAGTTAAATAATGTGAGATATCGAAGCGCAGTAAACTGGTGTTAGCACAATATAACCAACCGATGTATGAACCAAGGAATCCCCGTACCTGCCATGCACGCGAACATACTGGTAAAAATTTTAAATCCAGGCCAGAGATCACGTGGGAGGTGGATGATGCTGAGTGCTATATTGCATTTAAAATGGCAAAAAACAACAAAGTTGGTAATAAAGAGTACAATGTAAATTAGGAATGATAATTTTGTACTCTTTGTCATGTAATAAAAACACTTCAGTTATTGTTAAAGAAAGTTTGTAGGTTAAAACTGCACTTACTACGGCGCTTCTAGCGGGAGATAATGCGCTCAATGGGAAACATTTTTGATTGGTGTACTATGCCTGTTTCTTTAGCAGTGCCGCACGGTTGATTTTTTCACCCTCTGTGGCCATTTGTTGAACTTCAGAGTGTTCAGGGCCTGGCTCTCTGGCACGGCGTCGAAATGATATTGATGTTGATGTGGCTTCACGCGCAAACGCGCACGGCGCTTGGAGGCCGTTGTTCTGATCTCCGAGGCTTGTTGTTCTGCTGGGCCGCCCGATGGAGACGACGCACCGGCGTGTTTGTGCGACGAAAGTGGAAACGCTACGTTTTAACCGATTCGTGTGCAATAAGCTGGTACGGTTTATGCGGATACAAAACACATTATGTTCAATGGCCGCTGAGTCGGGGATTTGACTTTACTACTCTTAAAACGAAACTACTGTTTAAGGTTGACTGCCAAGCAGCTGGCGGAGAGTTTGGAGAGGCTTCGTGCGCTCGGTCCAAGAGAACCGGTAGTAGACAACATGACATGCCATCATGACGCAGAGCCAGTGAAGGCGGCGCTTAGCCCCGATCACTCGTCGAACGAGTTGAGGAGAAAATTTATGGCTGTGGAGGAGGGTAACTTGTAATCGTCCGTAGCTCTCTTAATATGAGACGCTTCACACAAATCGTGGTGCGAATGATTAACTTGAACTGTACCCTACGCATCTACAAAATTTGACCGAACTGTTTCAGGGGCCCTTTAAGGGGTTAAGTTAAATGTATGAAACTGTGACTACCATGGCACTTAAAACAAGGAGCTATAAAAAGTGTTGATTAAAGACAAATGTAGTACAATACTGTGCTCACTGAGACATTGAATCCATCTTAGCTGTATAGTGTTGAGTCCCTGTAATGTGTACTTTGCCTGAACAATTCTGGTGTCGATAGCACTAACTTGATTTGCTTATTTACCATGGCTCCTTCTCATGCTTGTTTACTTGCGCTTAATAGTCTGTCAGTCATTCAGCCACTCAATGAATATATTTAGGCCTGGCTACAACTAGTAATTGACAATTGCTCTTAGTTGTGGGAGAGATGTGGTATATGTGGCTTTAGTGTATCTGCGTACAACTTAAGTTCCTTTAATGCTTCAACTAGGCTTGAGGCTTCTGGAGAAGCTGGATGGTCTTTCATATCTGTGTAAGTTCCACTACACAAATGAATGGAAAACAAGACGAATAGAGGGTAGAGCACAACACAAAACGGAAAAACTTACTCGGTTAGGCCTCCGTGTTTGTGCATAGAAGCTCTGTTGGTTTTCATTTTTTCTAGGACAATAAATGCAGATAAGGAATAGCCATGTGGTTGTCTAGGCATCAGCCATACAATGGACCTAGCCTTTTTGCAAGCATCCGTGTTATCCAGCACAGGGCTGCATTTTTAATGTATATCTCTCTGAACTTTTCAGAGACTTCCCCCACCTCTTGAGGAGACACCTTGCACCATTGTGGAGACAGTCGATCAACTAAAGGACATGTGCATGGTACTGTCGAAGGAAACCGAGATCGCTGTGGACTTAGAGGTAAGCATGCACAATTAGCATGCCAAGCTGTCACTTTCAGCATAAGCTCACACATTATTGCTTTGGGGCCAGCTATGTGATGTAAAACACTGCATATAACAAGTTCTTTTAATCTTTCTAAAATCTGACATGCATCATCTTAGTCTCCTATTACAGTGGAATCCCGATAAACAGAAATGACTTAAAAGGAACTGCCACTTAAATGGAACGCCATCCTCATGATTGTTTGGCTTTGTATTCATGAAATGCTCTCTGCAATGTCTCTTAGTAAATGGAACTTCTGATAAATGGAACAGATTTCCCTGGTCCCTTGAAGTTCAGTTTAAAGAAAATGCACTGTATATTTTAGTCCCAAAACATTGCACTTTGTTCTGTGCGCCTAGTCGTGCTTTTAGTTTTGAAACATAGTGAAAAGCAGCAGGCCATTAACATCCAGTGCTCCTATGGAAGCAGAAAACTGAAACCATGAAGTTCTGTGCCCCGCTGGAGGGTGTTGAAACGTTTGTCAAGGCTTGCATACCTCATACCATGCCAGTCACCACCCGAATCATTGTTCCGTTTTTTCGTTGCTGAGCTACTTGATGGCAGTACCACAGGGGCAACATGCGGAGACCAATTACGGCAGCCGGAGCTATCGGCAACAGTGCCACACTGCAGCAGTTTGGAGTGACTGAAGAAATCACTTTTTGTGTACAGCAGGAAGAAAAAAAATTTCCGACATTCTGAGAAAGGAGCCTTCCCAGAAATTAAATAGGACTTGGTGATCTATGCTTACATAAAGCACCAATGATCTCTGCATTTTACAGTGCAAGTTGAGGTACTGCAGCAAATGTGATGGCGATCGCTGTTCAGAAAGAGTACAGTTGAACCCACTTATAACAATATTTATGTGCCAAGAAAATCCTGGTGTTATAACCAATGATTGTTATAACCGGGTTGCAAAGAAAAAGCAGAGGACAAACATCCAAAGATTTTAATTAGAGAGAATGAAGTACGGTTGAGCCCATTTACAGCATTGTTGATTTTAACAATACTCAGATGTAACGATGAGCAGCTGCCACACCATCAGCTTTTGTTTGTGTGTGTGTGTGTGCAGTTTTTTTATTTTCTGATAAAATAAACTGCTTACTTAAATTTTCTCATGCTGCATTATTGGCTGTTACAATTAAACCTGGCTACTGTGTGTCTATGCTGAAAAAAGGAAAGGGCTGCAAAATCTAGGAGAAAAAGAATGCCAGCTACCGCATCTGTCTGCATGCTCCACACCTTCTCCATACCTGCCTTTGCACCATGCGCCCTACCCGCCGCGGTGGCATAGTGGCTTTGGCGTTGCACTGCCAAGTCGAAGTTGCGGGATCAAATTACGGCCACTGCGGCCACATTTCAGCATGGGCAAAATGCAAAAATGCCTGTGTACTGTGCATTGGGTGCACATTAAAGAACCCCAGGTCACCAATATTAATCCGGAGACCCCCCACTGTGGCGTGCCACATAATCAGATCATGGTTTTGGCACGTAAAACCGTGCAGTTTAATATGTTGCCCACCTCACTTAGCATGCCTTCGTTGCATCGCCCTACGCATCGCGAACCTCCTGCACCCCTCCCCTGTCTTTTTTCCACCTCTGATGCACAAGTTGACTGCGCTGTTGTCGGAGTGGTGGAAGGGAAACGGGAGAGGGGTGTGTGTCCCTCGCAGTGCAAAGGGCGATACAATGAAGGCATGCCATGTGGGGTGTGCGTCACAAAGGCGGGTGTGGCAAAAGTGTGTGGCATGCAGGCAAATGTGGTGACTCGCACTTTTTTAAAAAATTATTTTAAGAATATTGCATTCTTTTTCTCTTTTGGTGTACACGCCCAGTAGCCAGATTTACTTGTTATAACCGGTAACACGGCATGTGAGCATTGTAGCTAGTTTATTTAGCATAGTATAGATGCATTGACTGCTCATTGTTATATCCGATATAATACCTATTGTTAAAACTGTGAGCTTGATTTTAATGGTCGTGCTGCGCTTCGCATGTCATTGTATGTATATAAGTGTTATATGCAGGATGTTGCAATGTGATGCAAGGAGAAGCATTGGCTTCTCCCTGCACCTTTTCTCTGCAAGGCTTCTCCTTGCACCTTCCTTTCGTTTACTGCAAATGCGAGCTACTTAGAGTGCCTTGGTGCAAAATTTCTGCAGCGCATAACACTTAAATATGGAAAGAAAGGTCAAAAGAAGGAAGAAGGATTGCAAGAGGACAAACACCTTCGTCCTCTTGCAATCCTTCTTTCTTCGTCCTTTCTTTGACCTTTCTCACCATACTTAAGTGCTTTTGTGCTCCAGAAATTTTGCACCACGGACTTAAACCAACTAGCCCACATTGCTATTCTTATTTAAGGTACCTTTCCAGTATTTACGGTACTGAGCACACATTATTTGTGTGCATCATGTAGTGCGCTCTGATTTAGAGCATCACAGCACTGCGATGCGGACCTCAGGCCAGTAGGCACTGGATCACCTGAAGAAGGGTTTTTAGCTGGGCTTGTTGGTGCATGTTAACTTGTAGGTGGACTGCACGAGGATGGGACAAGAATGGAAACAAACACGAGCGCAGTAACTGGATTATGTACCTGTTTTATGAGTCACGCCAACTAGTTACGTTGACGGACTTAAGTCGTAAATGCCTTTAATGAAGTACAGAATACTGAACGCTCTCTACTGCACAGATGGGTACCTCTGGGTGGGCCTCTCCGGCAATGCATTGTCTGATGAAAGTGAGGATAAAAGAGTAGGCTGTGCAGTTGTAATGAGAAGTATTATCGAAGTGCGATAAGTGTTTATAATACGTATTTTATATGAATAAAGATTTTTTTTTTTGTACAGTCTATAATGAAGGTGACACATATAGTACAAAGTAAATGTATAGCAACTGTGATGTAATATAGAAAGCACACCAGGAAATTCATTTAGACAGCATTATCAGATCGCAGTACAGTAGTCTGATGGGCGAAAGCTCTTGCACGCTTCACTGTGACTAGCACAGCTCTTTCATTGCTTATCGCTTTTGTGCAAACAGCCTGCTGATGTCTTCAATTTCCTGGACAGGGCAATTTTTTGCAGATGTATACCAACAACTTTGTGTCTTCACCATGGTGTGCAAACGTGTGTTAGTACGGTAAACTTTTGCTTGATGCTAGTTTTGCAGTGGCGTAAAAATTTGTTTGAGTAAACTGTACATCTTCATTGAGTTTTTTAATCTTGAGTTGGAATAAAAAAATAAAATGTTGTTCATTATTACAAAGGGAATACAGTAGCACCTCATTGAAACGTTCCTGTTACGTACGTTTTCCCGGTGCCAACGTTCGCAATTGAGAACACAAAGAATGACCCGATACAGTTACACTCATTTTTGACTGGTTCATATGCTCTTGGAAAACAAGATTTTTCAGCACCAATGTTCAGTACATTGCCAAACTGCAATCGTATGATACATTTTCCGGCTGCTAGATCTCATGTAAGCAAGAAAATGCGCAAGGTGTGCGCGATCGAAAACAGTATATAGGTGCCCGCCACGGCAGCTTCACTGCAATATCACCCGTCCGTCTCACATGAAAATGCTGGCGCGTACCCAGTTTCTCATTTCGGTACCAGCAAATCTCCAGGGTTGTCGCATGCGGCAATCACAGCTATCACTGCCAATCCTATCGCAATAAGCATCTTTGCTTATCTGTTTCACAGCACATGGTGCCTCGAAAGCGTAGCGCATGCTTTAAATAGGCAATAAACAAACCGAGCTGCTGTTCCCTGCTGCAGACTGTGATCATATGCGTTTTCCAGCCACTAGATCCCATGTGAACAAGAAAAGGCAGGAGGGGCGCGCGATCATGAACAGTATATAGCCGCCCGTCTCACTTGAAAACGACGGCGCGCAGACTTTCTTATTCCAGTAGCAGCAAATCTCCGCCCCAGTCGTCGCACGCTGCATTCACAGCTATTGCTACCAAACCTATTGCGATAAGCATCTTCACCTATCTGTTTGTTTTGCAGCGCATGGTGCTTAGTTCCGTTGGTAGTGTACTGCACGCTTTTAGTAGGCGATAATCCAAATGTGCCACCGATTCTTGGTGCAGGCGGTGCAATCACGTTTCGTTTCGGCAGCGCCCGGTATTGAGCACCAGCTCAATTTCGCTTCGGTTTCCCATCAGCCTCTTAAAAAAACATGATAAGGAAAATGACAAAACGCGTCTCGTGCTGCAATGATCCATGTGAAGCTTTGCGTTACATAGATATCAACAATAGTCAAGTTTGTCAAATTTTTTTAGTTACTTTAGGTCGTACTTTTACGAGGTTAGTGCGATTTTTCTCATGTTTTTTTTTTTTTCAAAACTTGTTAACGAGATTCTACTACTAGGTGATGTGCATTCTGTGATAATTTGCACAGGTAGGGTGCTGGAGCAGCTTTGGTCAAGCAAAATAAGTCCCCAGATTTTACTGCTGTGAATATTTTTTATCCTTGTGCTTGAGAGGGAAGGAAAAGTTTGCTTCCAATGTCAAAGGTATTGGCAGTTAAAATAAACATGCCCTTTCCTGCATTTCTTGGCACTTGTTTGTTGTGTTACATTTCTGTAAGTCTTGTTGATGTTGAGGGTTAGTGCCCATAATGATAAAGCTTTCTTGACAGTGTTAGCACATTTTTGAGAATCTGTACCCAAAGCACATTATCTTATTATTTTTTTCTTTTCTCCTTGGCATGAAAAACTTTCAGCATCATTCATACCGGAGCTTCCAAGGCTTCACATGCCTGATGCAGATCTCAAGTCGCTCCCAGGACTACATCGTGGATACATTGACTCTGCGTCATGAATTGCAAATGCTCAACGAAGTTTTTGCCAACCCCAAGATCATCAAGGTTAGCTTCATGTGTTGAACTGAAATGTTTGTACCCCCAGGCAGCACATGCAATTCATTTGAGCTTGATATATTGTTTACATTGGCATAATGGCCAGATTTCAATTAAATTACAAATATGAGACCCTAGACCTATTGAGATGATACAACAGACAATTCATGTTGACTTGCTACAAGAAAGAGAAAATCTCAACAACATATATGCAGCCTAAAGTTTCCTAATGTGGGGCCCCTTACACCACAAAAAATAAGTTAACGTACATCTGCTTTAAAAAAACTTAAGCTCATGGCCATGGTGGTGAATGTGGAACATACTGCAGTCAAACCTCGATATAACGAACCACAATTTAATGCAATTTATGACGTAATTAACTATTTTCATTTCTTGATCTTAGTTCTATTGAAAACCATGCATATTTTTTTTTTTTTGCAACTTGACAAAGTAATTTAGTGACACAGTTTCAGTTTAACAAAGCCTTCAGCCATTTCAAGCATCTACTTGGAGCATGTATGGCTAGTAAATCTAGCAAAAAGCTATAAAAATCCCATCCAAGGCAAAAGTTATTTCAAGTGTCCTTCCGCATGAAAAGTTTTCTTGCACTGCAGCATCATTCGTTGCATTGATAAACAACTTGTGGCTGCAGGGGGCATGGCAGCTCGGGCTCGGACAAACATAAGAGCTGACAATTCCTTCTGTGCAAGGAGGGTGAGGAGTGAGTGGATGTGTGGTAGCATGATCAAGAATGTGGGTAAAGGGGCGGGGCAGGAACGCACGCCCATCTGCCCTCCCCTCCTAGAGCGCGTCACCTCCTCGCGCACATACATACACAGGCCACATGCCACATCTCGGAGGTAATCTCTGCAACAAGTGCAAGGGTCGAGCCGAGACAGTTGGTGCCTTGATGTGCATTGGGTTTTGGCGCATCTACGCTTGGTGCTGTCGTAATCACAAGTTTCTTAGACACGGTGCAAAACATTAGCTCGAGTTGCAACAGCGAGTTCATGGTAGAGTGAGATCTGTTCATGTTTTCCTGAATGTGCATGACACTGATAAAACTACGAACCTTGCTTCATGTAGTTGTCTGTTTGCTGTCACCAGCCGTGCTCAGCCTTGACAAAATTCTCAATTTAATTAAGTTTACGCTGCAAATACAAAGTTGTTATATCAAGGTTTGACTGTATAAACTACAAGTGTGACATGATGTGTGACCTTAATAGCACGAGATCTGTGAGCACTTTTTGCCTATTTGTGAGCTGAAAGATAACTACAGCACTATGCGATGATGCTTGCCGTTGTGTTTGTGAATTGTGTGTTTCTGCTGCTCACACTGCCAATGCAGGGTGAAGTGATCACACTTTCCCCTTCAAACCACGGTAGGCTTGCAAAGGCATGTGTGAAAGTTTTGAATAATCTGTGAAGTACTGAAGTGAGCTGCCCTTAATCGGTTGTTTGAATAATAAAAAGGTGACTCATTGCATCTGGCGTTGCTACGAGTAAATGGTAATTAGCAGTAAGTAGCACACAGACTTAACGTTTATCTTGGGTACACATCTTATTTTGTGCTCATTACCATTTCCCAAGAATTAACCTACTAGGCTACTGAATGTAGTTTAACTGCATACATAATCTTTGCTTTCTGTGTGTTCTTTGTCACTAAGGCTAGATATAATCAACCATTGCATTAATGACATTTCAGAGAACTGACACATTTGTTATGAGTGGGCTTGTTTGTAGTAGCCTTGTTAAATATTTGAGTGCTAGATCTGACTACTGTCAAACCTTCAACAAGTGAATGTCCCTCAGTGAAACCAAATTGTCAATGACATGTATTTTCTATTCCCTTAGCAACACTCCCATAGAAAACTGTGCATCATGCCTCTTTTTATTTTAACAATGATACTTGGCCTTGCAGATTCTGTGTAACATTGTCTGGTATTCTTACATAAGCACTTATTCAATCTTTGTTAAGATGAATGTAGGTGTAGTAAAAAATATGCACTGTTGGGCTGTTTAGGTTGACCATTATGGCCGTGTTCCATATGTGCTAACAGGGACAGTGTTAGTACTTGAGTGAGGCATGGACTTCTGAGAGCTGAGAGCTGACATTGATAATCCAATCAGCAGTGTCTGACAGAAAACAAAAATCATGCACATTCTCACCAAGTATTTGCATGTGCTGACGCTGCTTGAAGGAAAAGGTGTGGCAAATGCTTCTCAGGATCAGCCACCTGATCAGCATCATGAACTCAATGCAGCCTATTGTAACAGGTGGCGTACAAAAACATGACAGGCATGACATGTTTCCGGCTCCTGCAATCGCTTCTGGCGCAAGCATAGCCTTTGACATTGGTGTCTGTTACTCGGAGGGAGCTTTTGCAGGGGCATGTATTTGGGCAGCATTGATTTTATGAAACACTGTAATGCATACTGCAACCATATGGTGTTACGAGTAACTGGAGAGTGCTTTTAGCAGTTATGAAATTTATTACAGCTGAACCTCATAATAACAAAGCCACATCCAACGCAAAAATATCCTTTATTATATTCAATATTTGCTATAAGCATGTATTGTTACATGCTGATACAGTAGAACACTGATATAACGAAGTTGTACTTGCAGTGAAAAACTTTGTTAAATTGTGAATTTCGTTAATTCAAAATTTTTAAGTATTAACAGTAAAAATCATGTCACAAATTCCCAGAACCTTCCTAGTGGATAGTATCTTGTCAGTAATCACTTGCAAACAAGTCCCAAGAAGGTCGGTGGTTATGAGCATCAGCGCATGCGGTGCAGATCGTGCTGAGAGCAATGCATCGGTGTGACTCACGGCATCTGAGATTAACTTGTTGCACTGTGCGGCACCGTAAGTTGTGAAAACCGTGGCTGACAGCACTTAGTGCCACAGCCGTCATCAGATGGCACCGTCAAATTAAAAACAAAAGTGCAAAAAGATAAGGATGTTCATCCCGAAAAAAAAAGAAGGTCGCCGTTTTGCTACATTAGCGGAGCATTGATGGCGATAGCAAAATGACAACTACACGAAGTGAGGGTCGTAGTTTTATTGGTGTCACACATGCCTAGGCAAACATCGCTCGATGACCAAGAACACTCGGCCGTGCCTTTGAAACTTGCAATTACACAATCACCAACACTAGATGCGCGTGTACAAAATGTGTATTAAGGCACCAGCCATCTCAGCTCGGTCTTTGCTCTTGCCAAAGATTACCTCCAAGATACAGTGCGTGGCCCACATATGGACAGCCATGCGCAGCTACAAGGGTAGAAGAGAGGAGATGCATATGCTATTAGCGGCGAAAATTTGGACTGGCGCCCTCTCGCGAGTGACGTCACGGCCAGGACGCCGCTCGCTACGGCTCGCTCGGCTGCCGTGCGCGCGCGTTCCCTTCGTGCATGCTTGGGGTATTGGCGGCTCGAGCTGTAGTTACAGAGGAATATTTCTGCTGCCATGCCTGAACTGCAGTTTCTTCTTCAAAACCGCGTGAATCGAGAAAATTTGCGACTTGAATATCGCAAGCTATGTAGCGCTGAAGGGGTCTACTGTTCCTGCGATGCATATATGGGCTGTGTCTGTCCATAAATGTTGCTTAAAAAGAATGGCTGCTAGCTCAACACACAAAGTTATGTTTGATGCTCCTCTAAACACTTAACATTCTCTTAGTACTTAGCTGTGAGAGACATCGCATTTTAAATGGAAGGAAACCTTGATATTTGGTGGCAACATTATAAAATCGTGTTAGAAGGAAGCTTTCATCATGATTCTTATTACTCTAGTAGTTTTAGTCAAATGTGGCAACTGTATTAGGGCCTAAAAGCAAGTGTTAGGCGCGCATTTTTTGTGAAAAAGGTTTGGTACTGCTTTCACCGTTCTCTGAAACAGGCACCCAGAAACGCAACGGCGCATCATGTATTGTATATATATACTTAACGAATACCATAACAGCAATCACATGAAAGAAAATTTCGTGGTTAAGATCGAGAACCAATCAACTGCAAGCGATGAAATGTGTCATAGTGTCCCTCGCTAGCTTTTATCGACGACATGGCACACCCCTCCCGCAACGGAAGCGACCAACTGTCGTTATGGCGAGGCACGCATTGTTTGCGAAACCGAGCCGTTCACTACAACTTCCAATTAAAACCATGAAGTAGCTCTTTACAGCACCAATTACAATGTCTATAGCATACTTGAGGCACTACAGCACAGCTTAGGCTCCCTTGAAATGAAAAATTCAAACACATTGTCTCACCATGTCTTGAACCTGCGTTGTTTTATTATACAAACTGAAAACTATTCGCTTCGTCAGTACGTACAAGAAACCCTCGCATACCCGCCTCATAAAGAAGAAACCACAAGCCTCACACGAATTAACTTGACTTTTGACCTCCACTGGGGAACAACGATATATCTTCAGTATGTGCCACACTACTAATGAGCGAGGCTTCGGCTTCTTGCTGCCTGCAGCAGAACAGTACAAAAGGCATATTTCACTCAGATATTTGACCTGAGCAACTTGTTTCAGTTCTCCAAAGAGGTTCATCATGTCTGTTTCTCAAGCAAGAAGCACCAGTAAATTGCTCAAGTGAGCTGAACGTGTAGCATGGAAAGGGAATAAATATTGGTCCATTCCTTTCCGTGTGCTGCAAATAGCTGTAAGCCTCAATCAGCTTTGCTTCAAATTACTTCCACTTAAGTTTAACCGGTGAAGAACGGCCTAATTTTGAAAACCAGTTAAAGACGCAAGTGGTGCTGGCAGAATCTAAACTGCAATGTTAGTTAAATCCTCGTGTTACTGCCGAGCATTACTGTGAAGAAATACAACAATTCAATATTATACCATGAACTACTCATCATCAGCAAACATGTTTTAGTGATTTAAAATCAAGATAAATGTTGTACAAGTCATATATAGCCAGCGTTTGATTGTGACAAGTACGTTGCACCATGGTGGGTATAGAATCCTAACTGGATTCTTATGTGATGTGCTTTTGCGTCTATGCTTTTATTATTCACGTGAGATACCGCTACAAAGTGTAGATGCGCGCATGAAAAACCCGTAATGAGCTGGTCTGAGCTCCCTCGAGTGGCACTGTAAAAAATTGTGGTGTTTTACGTGCCAAAACTACTTTCTGATTATGAGGCACGCCGTAGTGGAGGACTCCGGAAATTTTGACCACCTGGTGTTCTTTGGCGTGCACCTAAATCTAAGTACACGGGTGTTTTCTCATTTCATATCCGTCGAAATGCGGCCGCCGAGGCCGGGATTCGATACCGCGACCTCGTGCTCAGCAGCCCAACACCATAGCCGCTGAGGAACCACGGCGGGTTCCTCAGTGGCTATGGCACTATAGTAGCACTATAGCATTGCCTTTGAGAAATAAATTGTCTAGGAAATATACTTCATTAAAACTTCTTAGTTGGTGCATACTTGACATAAAAATTGTTACAGCACAAACACATGCAACCACAAAGTGTCTCGTCCTTCATACTTTGTGGTTGCATGTGTTTGTGCTGTAACAATTTTTATGTCTAGGAAATAAGCTCCTTGATTACATTTTCGCAAACGAAGACTTCGTAAAAGATATATTTGAGAGGCCCGTCATAAGTAACAAGCATAGAGAACAAGAGCGAACAAACAAACACTGCAGAAGGCACCTGGGCACCGCCGGAACTGCAGCAGACGACAGGCGCGAGTCCGTGCCCTGACGTCACGCGAGCGCCGCTCGTAGCGCCACTCTAGGTCGTTCTCAGGGCTAATAGGGAGAGAACGGATAGGCACGCATCCCCTGCCCTCCTCTGAGGTTCGTTATATCTGACAAGTCATTATATCCATATTTGTTATATCAATGTTCAACATCAGTAGCCTTGACACTTCTATACATGAAATAAGTTAGTTTCACTTCTGTAACACTTCATATTGATCAAGATCTTCTTACTTGTCACTACTCAGGTTATGAGTACTAAACCTGCGTCCTTATTCAAACACATAAAATGTGCTTGTGTTTCAGGCTGTCTGCTTGCATCTCACTGTAGCTGGATGTTATGTTATATTCGAGGCACAGAATGGATGTTTTGAGCTTTGGTAACTGAGCCAACGGTGGGGGGATCACGTCGTGTCTGCTTGCAGGTATTTCATGGTGCGGACATGGACGTAGTCTGGCTGCAGCGTGACTTTGGCCTGTACCTGGTGGGGCTGTTCGATACAGGACAGGCAGCTAGGGTGCTCGGCCTGGCCCACTTCTCTCTGGCCTTCTTGCTCAAGCATTATTGTCAGATAGACGCCGACAAGCGGTTCCAACTTGCTGACTGGCGCATAAGGTAACTGGTCCTAACCTTTACACAGCCGATCCCGAGATCACTCTCAGACCCACTCCTCCTACACTCTTTATTGCTCACAAGTAGTACTGTTGCATTGCGTTTTAAGCGCACTAACTGATTTTATCATGCACAACTCATGAACTTAAGAATATTGTGGGCCCATTGTAACATTTATGGAGAAGTCATTTATATACTTAGAACCTTTGTATTAAACTTTTGACAGTAACTGGAGCACATGTCCCTATGCTCTGTCACTTCTTCTTGGAAGGGTAGCCATGGCGAGTCAGTCAAACACTATGAAAAACTGACAAAATGATATTTGTGCGGCCTGCATGCACTAAGAGGCGAAAGAACAAATGAATGTGCGGGCAGCACAGCCACAGCCAGAGGTATAGGGCTTCTGCAAGCTCTTGCATTTTGCCAAATTATTTAGTTCTGCTGGCTCTTGTCTCCTGTTTTTGTTTTAACAAAGCTGTCATGAAGTTGAAACACATAATACCTTGAAAAGTGGTTGTTTTATTTGGATGTATCTTCATTAGAGTCTTAAATATACAGTCTGATGAGGCATGGTCATTAAACCAATTAAATAGTGTACAAGAGTGTTATACTGTGAAAGCTCGTTAATTCGAACTTCAATAATTTGAATTTATGGATAATTCGAACTGTACGATGTGGTCCGGCCAAACTCCACAGAAGTCTATGTATAAAAAAGTCTGTTAATTCGAACGCGAGAAGGTTCCGCCACGGATAATTCGAACTACGCGCCACCATGCCGGCAGCTTGGCGCCTGGCACACGGCCATAAAACACGCCTACTGCCTACACACAAGGCTGCATCGCCTCCGGAACAGAGAGAACGGCGAGAGAAGGCAAAATCGGGAAAAATCTAACCGGCGCGGGATTGACCAGAAGGCAGCGGCGGCTGCCTCTTCTCAGTTCTACGTGACCTCCGAGACTTTTTGCCCGTCGTGAATCTCGGAGGCTTTGCAAGTCTTGTGTAGCTTGCTAATGTTGCGCGGCACATGGTGCAGCAAGCACCAAAACACAGCAAATCAAGTGTGTCGCAGCTGCACTTGCAATCAAGAACCGACAAATCGGGGCCTTCGCCACCTTGACATGTTCAGCGTCTTTGTCTCAGCAGTCTTCATCGGTTGTGCACGTCTGTTTTCAGCTTGGGATGTACCGGCCGTCGTGATTCTTTATGATGGTGTTAAGCCTCGGCTAACATGCTTTCAGTGTACATCAGTGGTGTGACACAGTCAGACCCAGAGCTGCGACTTGAAGATGGCGTGTGCCTGCAGCACACGCCATCACTTTCTGACACGCCAAATTTCTGACATGCCCTACTGCTTCCAAATCGCAGTGTACTGTTGTTCTCCTTCACTTTCGTTAGTTCGAAATTTCGTTAATTCGAACTGAAGCAGCTTCCCCTTGCGGTTCGAATTACCGAGCTTTTACTGCAATTGTGTTCAATTGTAGTAGCAGAATATTTTATTGCCTATGTGCAGCTGTTCCAGGCCCAGTTGGACATCACTATAATAAAGTCACATACATCATGAAATACATTATGAAAGTGCTTTTGTGTGGTACACAATATCTGGGGAAAACATTCTGGATTTACTCTACTACATCCAATAATTTGTTATATCTGTGTTCTCTACATTGAGGTTCAACTTATAATCTTAGTCTCCCTAAGGAGTTAATAGCCTCGAAAATGCCAGTACATTTACTGTAGAATAGTGCATAGTGCTTGCAAAGCCTGGGTATAGACGAATCTCCACTGAAATCTAAGGTCGAAGCAGGTGATCTGTAGAGATAGACAATTTTGTTTAGTATGCTTGATTGAAATGCTGATGCAATTCACTGAACAAAAAGTACTTGCTCACACATATAGTACACACTCATGAACATAGAAAGGCAGATAAATGAATTGGTAATCATGCTGTGCCTTTCAATTTCATTGGCTCATTGGAATCTTGTAACTAGTTAATGGAGCTGCTGCAGAAGTTTAGCGTCCTGAATGATAGTTAATAAAGCCAGACAAAGAACATAAGGGACATGAACTAGCACTGCTAGGCATAGCACACGACGAAGCAGAAAGAGTTAATGTCTTAAAGATGTACAAGCGCAATAAAGTAACTGGATGAAATGAGTGAAAATTTGTGTCCTTTACTGCACTTGGGACAATTTGAACCTATTGTGCTCACAAGTTTTAACTTCATGTTTGTTAAGCAGGAGAAGACATCTTTTATCTGTAGTGTATGTCAACGCTGGTTCAAGTCTTTCAATATCCTTTCAGCCAGGCTAATCTTTAACCCTTCTGCAGATAAAGAAAACTTGCAGCGGTCGATAATTTGTGTTTGTTCTGGTTTTTTTTTTTTTTTTTTTTTGAGATAACTGTAACAATTTATATTTCATTGCTCAAGTAAAGAGCTTTCATTCAGTATTATGCATTCAAAGTGCCAGTTTATGTTCAGTAAAACTTCCTTGTGTGCCGTGTCACTGTGGGAATCCTTTCTTTATTCGCAGGCCCCTGCCACCGGAATTGGTTAATTATGCGCAGTCGGACACTCACTACTTATTGTATATCATGGACCGCCTTAAACATGACCTAGCTGATCGCAGCAATGAAAATGACAACCTGCTACGGTCTGTGTTTGACCGCAGCAAGCAGGTGGCACTTAAGGTGTGTACTGCGTCAGCAACACATGTTTGACACTTGCCTTTTCTTTTTCTAGTGTCTGAAATAGCAATTACTTGGCATTGTAAATACACTTTTATCTTATCACTGATGTCATTAGTATAGTGCCTTCATGGTGCATATTTATCAGGAGCTCAGTTTAGGCATACCGAGCTCTGTGTACACTACAGTTGCCAACTGATAATTCGTACATGCTTAATTATTCGGACAGCTTCATCTGTCCACTGTCCCTATAGAACTAATGTACAAGGATGACCAAAATATCGGACACCTTAGAGCGCGCCTTGCAGTAATTCAGATTCTGACTGTGCAACCGCATGCTAATTTGGTCACCGAGTTAAGCAGAAATAGCAATGCTTTGGTTCTGATATATCGCCGGCATAGTCATTGGCCATGTCCTGGTGCATCCTCGAAACCGAAACTAGGGAAGCCTAGTTGGTCTAGTAGTTGCTGACCGTACGCAAACCATAGGATAAGCCAAGCCATGCCAAACCAAGCCAAGCCACTATGTTATATAGGCTGCATTTGTGATTTGTTGTGCAGGTTCTATTACGTTCATCCAGCGGTTGTTAATTTATGTGTTAAGTAGTGCCATAATCCTGGCGACTTCTTCAAGCAGTTTCAAGTGGTTCTAACTGTACCTTCAATGTTTGCGCTGATGAGGGTGGCAAGGGAAGTGCCAGACAATGACTGTTGCGAGGAAATGGACCGTCAGTCGGCTATCACAGTGTGGTTGGCTTTTGTTTTGTTGCCAGGGGATGAAAATTCAGTGCATGCATCGACTGTACATTTGTATATCTGTAGTGACAGCATGACAGTGGTTGAGATACGAGCCACGATTTTGTAAAAATGCCTTCCACTCGATTCTATGCCACTCTTACATCCACTATTCACGGCTGGCTGAACTCGTGGATAACGCGGACGAGTGTCGCTCTGACCACTGACAAAATGTGAAAGCGTGAAAAGTTAAGGTATCGCTAAAAAATCACGGCCACGGACTATCTAGATGAAAGGCAAGCCTATATGTGCGCAGCAACGCATTGACAAACTTGGGCTGCATTCTCATACAATTACTTTCGCAATATTTTGTGTGATCAGCAACGGACGTGACAATGGGCAACAGCGTTTCGAGCACTTTGAGTGTGCTTGGCACTGTGCCAACAATGATGTCGCTCGTAGATGCCGCTGCAGCTTGCTCTAGTCATGCAAAATGCAAGGTGTTCCCAGAAGTGACATTCTGAAAATATGGCACACCTTTTTTGGCCAGTTGTTAAGTAAGGTCACTTATTTTCTGGTGGATCCAGTATTTTGGACTCTTGATCATTTAGACTTTTTTGCAGTCCTTATTGCATCCAACTTATTGGTTGGCGACTGTAGCTGTAGCAGGAGGACTTCACAGCAGCTGTTATTGTTTCATTTTAACTGTTATGGCAACTGGTGATTTCATGTTTATGAACGAGTATGCCACTGGTGAAAGCTTTGTAACGTGTTAAGCAGTTAAATTTGTTTATGTGCAATGCTGTAAGTGATACAGGATTTGCCCAGCACTTTTTGATAGCATATCTGTGTGCTTCTACGACTTATGCCAACTAGTTGGGCTCATGCCACTATTTGCAAACCATGCTTAGCAAAAATGATGACTGTGACGAGCATCATCAATGTCTCATTTCGATTATGTGAGTTGTTTTGCCATGTGTATGAATCAACAGCTAAAGTCTTAGAGTTGCAGACCTTCTGGTATTTGAGAGGCATTGTGTCTACAGCATTGTTTTTGTGCCTTGACAGATATTAACTCTTTTAAGTTTGCACCTTTGCTGTGAAGAATGTGGAAGTGTGGTTCTACAAGACAATTCTGATCACCTGTAATTCTATAACGGGCCCTAAAACCTTGTACACCCAGCCTTTGCTAATTTGACTTTCGTAAGACACAGGTTAGAGTGCTTTGGGACTTTTGGATCTATTTAAATATATTTCTAGAGAACTAGCGTTGACTAAACAGGAGCTGACTATACTTGGGGATTTGTGCATGTATTGAGGAGACAATAGCAGATTGAACAGCTTACAGTTAACCAGCAGTTGCCAGTGGGTGAATGAGCATAGGGTCTAATCAAAGCACACTTACTAATCTTTCACTACATGCAGCGTTATGAAAAGCCCAGCTACCATGAGCACAGCTACATGGAACTGTACCGCAAGAGCCGCAAGACGTTCAACAGTCGACAGCTGCATGCCTTGTGCCACCTGTACAGTTGGAGGGACCGAACGGCTCGCAACGAGGATGAGAGCACGGGGTGAGTCGGTGCCCCACTGTTTTTTAATGCAGCCTGCCTCCCACAGCTGAAAAATTTTGCCACTCGTCACGATGCATTCGTATACATGTGTGAGTGTTATTGCTTTAGAAAAGTTCTCAAAACTTTCAGGGTTGACTGTTTGGTACCTTCAAAACACAATTAAATCATTTTTATCAATAAGCAGTCAACCAGTCTAAAGAGATGCTGTCAAAATCTGTTATCACATGGGTCGCTAGTGTAGAGATTTCAAGCTGGCAAATGTCTTTTTCTTTTGGGTCTTCTGTTTTACCAAGCCTCCACAGTTGGTGTGCTTGACCTTTTCCATATTTGAGAAGAGTAACTTAGCTATCAAACGTAACTTAGTATTCTCTTTTAGTATCTTTTTAAGTCATGCAGCTAATAAAGAAATCCAAGGAACTAGGTTTTCTTTTTTGTTATTCACAATCATACAGAACAACAGATTATAAAACCAGAGAAAGCAGAGGGGAAGTTTATTGTTCTATCTAAATGAAATGTAGAAATAGTATGGAAAAGTGGAAGCGAAAGTGGATGAAACACAACTTGCTGCAGGTGGGAGCCACGCCCTGCATTATGCGCACAGTGCTTTACCACTTAAGCTTTAGTTTTACTGCCATCTTCCCATTTACTTCCTTGTGTGTTTGTGTATATGTGTACAAGCTTAGCACTAAATGTTAGCCAGCACCTCTTAAGGCCATGGCGGCGGAACAAACTCACTCAGTATGGCATGGCATGAAGATATGCAGAGGTTGTGGATTCCATCACTGTTACCTTGCTGTGTTCCCCTTTTGTTTGCCTTCACCTTAGGGAAAAGCAACAAACAATTGCCCCTACAATTTCTATCAGTCCGCTACGCTTTCCATGGTGCCATTGACTATTGGCCTCTTTGATTGATAACTACACTTAATGAGCATTTCTTGTCTATCATTCGTGTGGATAATTTGCATGTTGCATAAATACAGCAGACCTGCATTGATTCAAACTTTTCGAAAGTACAGATCTTTTAATTATCCTTCGGGCACCACTGCCCTTTAATATAATGTTTTTATTTTGTAATTTGTTAATGCTTGAAGCAGCCCACAAGGCCCACCTTTTGATAATTAAAAAACAATACTCATGCAGTCATCCTGCGACCCGCAAGTGAACTTAAATACTATAGCTGCTTAGTAAAAATGTAAGCTATTAAGTTATGTGGTGATACATCTTTCATGTGCAGTGATCTAATAGAGCTCTTGCGTGCAGATATGTGCTGCCCAACCACATGATCCTGGAGATATCAGAGATCCTTCCAAGGTAACTCTCACACAATACTCACTTCAATAAGCCTCTGCAGCAGTGAATGTAGTTCAGCCAGCCAGTTTGATCATCATGTTGTTTTCATTCTACCAATATTTCTCTCTTTTGTTGTGCTTTTGTAGTTGGCCACACTGGGTGACAGCAAAGGAGTTGTCCAATATTTGCCTCCATACATCTGAGAAAACGCTACAAAGTGACCTTGTGCAACTTAGCTTGTGTATATTTTCAGCTTAGGAAGACATTAAAATTATTTTGTGCCTTTACAAAGAGGCACTTTGTTGTGACACACATCATGTTGCAGACAACATGCCGTGCACAAATTCAACTGCACTCCTTGCAAAACCATTCCAGCCTTCGCTTGGTTGGAGTAGGAGGTAATTTTTACCGTTGTGCATGCATTGGTGCTCAGAATAATTGTCTCTTACGTCTTCACTGTATGCACGGTAAACCTGTGCATGTGTCTGCTTAATAAGGAATTTTCTTGGATGAACAGAGCACTGTTGTGTTCTTGAAGATATGCTTTTGCAAGGAGACTGTACCCATGGACAGCTTTCTATGGCAGAAGGGGTAAGCTTCTCCATATGTATTGTTTGCCAGCTTGTCAGATTTTGGCAATGCTTTCTGTGTCGGTTCCTTAGAGCTGATATTGAATCAGCGTGGCTTCCTACTAGAGATGGTTTTGTGTTTGCCAAAACGCAGAAAACTAAGTGAAAAGTGAAAAAATAAAATTCAGTTTAGTGATCCAAAGCAAGAGGGAGGTTCACAGGAAGACGGAAGCTTGAAATGATGAACAGTGGTAGAACAAGGAATATCGCCGAGGCCAACATTTCAACAAAAGGACTTGTCTTTGTCAGGGCAGCAATGTTTCGTGAGAGCAGTACCATTGCTGCCCTGATCAGGCCAAGTCCCTTTGTCAAAACATTGGCTCCAGCAACATTTGTTGTTTGACAACAGTTGATTGCTTTGCGATTCATATTATGTCTAATTTTAATAAAGTAGTGCTCTAGTAAATAAGATGTTTATGCTTTCTGGTCCCTAGCTTAAACAAGCACTCTTTTCATGAGTGCTGTGATGTTGCATGCATGTTGCACACATGTTGAACACGTGTTGCCTATGTAGCATTCCCTCCATTGTCACATAAAGTTGTATATGAGTAACTGTTGACAGCTCCATAAGTGTTTAGCACGGCACTGATACCCGACTCCTGGTCAGCAGTAGAAAAAGAGTAAAAGATGACAGGAAGAATAATGCATAGAAAAAGAGAAAATTCGCAAGCCTGAGCTGTGAGAAGCTGCCCAAAGAGCACAATTCGCATTCACAAAGTGGAGTGCAGTGTACCCTGCTTTGCCTATCATGTTGTGCAATCGTGATCACCTGAGAGAAGCCAGAGCAGCATAGATTAATGTTGAGACTTCTCTGCCACTACTGTCACTTACTGTTACTACTTTGCACTTGTTGCACGCGATGCGCTGTGACTAATTTGATGAAACCCAGACTTTATCTGCAATCTTTGCTGTATCTCTTTGTCCCAGGGAACAGCAAGGCATTGTAGCCTGCTGCAATCCATGCCCACCTCTTGTGCGACAGAACCTTAATGAGCTGCATGCTATCATCCTGAAAGCTCGAGACGTGCCACTCAACCAGGTCTGTAGTATCCTGTCGCTTTTGCATTTCTTAGGTTTTACCACCTCAAAACTTCATTTTAGAAATTTGGGTCTTTCTGGCCACACCTTGTATATCTAACACTACCTTCACGTATTGTAAGCATACTTGTTTCTAATTATCTGCTACATTAACCTCCTGTTCTTTGATATATGTCATTCCTATGTTTTTTTCACGTGTCAGTTACTACATCTTTATTTACTGATACTATGTAGTATCTATTTAATTTCCTTGTGTTTGACTTGAACTTCAATTATTGTAAGCACCTTTGCTGTATTTGATTATCTGCTTCATTAACTCCATCTGGTCTGATGTGTGTCACTGCTGTGTTGCCATAATCTATTAATTACTATATTGTTAAATTACTAATAGGAGGTCCCCCTGATAGTTATTGTAACTACAGGACCCCCTTCTGTATTAATGATGAATGATTAAATCAATCAATCAAATCAAACCTGTCCACTTGCAGCTTAATAACAGGCACCAGTGTTTGGGTGTCTACAGCACCTCATTGCCTTATACTCTTCAATTTGTTCACCAAAGCAGAAACCTTTGTCACTCACAGTTGTCTTATTCTATATGTGTATTAAAATGCCTGGCTTTCAGCAGTTGTTGCACTTTACCGCTGAGCAAGATGCAGCTGTTTGACTTCCCTCGAATTAGGATTGATTACTTTTCTATTCTAAACGATTGAGCTTCAAGTTGATACAACGCTCACAAAACTAGATTTGAATTCTTGTCAGCTAGGGGACTCAACTCTCATCTCTGTAGTGTGCGTACACTCTGTGTGATATGTGTTGCCTTCCTGTTCCTTCTCCCTCATTCAAGTGGGTGGGTGCAGTGCCCTTTCATTAAGGAGACATTTGCTAACTTTTCTTCCTGTGCACGTTTGTGATGGTGATGATAACGAAAACACTAGCGATGGTTAAGTGTTTGCTGTCAAGCTCTATGATGTGCTGGTGGGTATGCTACTGACTGCTGCTTTCAAGGATTAGATAGAGCACATTCACCAGTGTGATTAAAATGCCACTGTCTATCTTATTTTTGCCAAACTGTCGTAATTATATGCTCCATGGTCGAGCTAACGTTGGCCTGAGCTAACGTCCCAATGTCTATTCCGTGATCTATGCAGTAAACCTGCTTCTTCTGGCACTTTGTGTTTATAGCTTCTTTCTTCTCAAGAAAAAAGGAATTTCGCCAAGTGTACTGAAGACTTTATAATGTAAAGGAAAAACAGTGTTGGAGCAGTATAAGCTTTCATCCATATCTGTAATCTGTCATTACAGCAGAACCCTTGCTGACATGTTCCTGGTTCTTGTGTTTAGCTGTTATGTTTGAAGTAGTAACTTAGCGCGAATAAAACCACTGAAACAAGAAAGACGGACAAGGACAAGCGCTTGTCCTTGTCCGTCTTTCTTGTTTCCATGGTTTTTATTCGCGCTAAGTTACTACTTCAAATATGGATGACCAACTAGCCCAACAGTTAATTCTTCTAGCTGTTATGTCGTGGAAGTGTGGTGCTTTCGCTGCCACCATAAATTGCTGATTGCTGCATCCCCACCTACTATATTGTCATATCATATCGTTTTCGCATTTTATCCTAATTCATGTGCCGAAATTGCACAGCAGGCAAACAATATCTCGTGCCAGTGGACTTCCATTAATTCTACATAGTTTCATTCAAAGTGTTCTAAAGGAAGTGCATGCTGTTCAAGAGTGTAATTTAACTCGAACATAATTGAACCACTTCGTCAAACTGGAGTTGAATTTGCTGAAGTTGTCTGTATGTTGTGCAATGCTATGGCACTGCATGATATACAGTTATAAGATTTTACAGGCTAGGGCATCTTTGTTGGGAGGCTTTCAACATGTGGCTGAAGTGACAGCACTTACTGTGTAAGGTGCCCCATCTCAGTGAAAATCAGGCTGGAAAAATTCAGGAAGGCACGAAAAACAAGCAGTGCTGGCACAACTGTTCTGTAATGTGCACAGCCACATGTGCAGGGGCGTCCTCAACAATCTCACCAAGATCCAGCCAAGCGGACTGTTTCTACGTCAGCCACAACCTCTTCATTACTGGCTGATACACCTCCCGGACCGTCCAAGGCAGCTACAAAATGGCGCAGCGAAAGTCCATCACCATCCTCAAGGGGGATGGACTAAGGCAGTGCAAAAGCTAGTGGTGTGATGTGCCACGGTCATGTGAATGGTGCTGCTGACCAGACGACTGTGTCTAATGCAGTCTCTTTCCAGTCGGAGCACAAAGCAGAAAAATTACAGCACATACTTGATGCTAAACTGCCATCAAGTACTAGTCAATTTGCGAAATGCCATTCAACTGTTGAGAAAAAAAGAAAGAAACTGACGTCATTTCTTGTCTTGTGTTTTAATCTCAAGTGCATAGTCATATGTGCAGATGAGCTGCAGATGTAATGTCTGGCCATTTGCATCGGTGGTCACTGGTTTACTACTTTTAGCAGTACTGTGCCCATATTTTCAATTATTTATTGTTTCAGCTTAGAGTAAGATGTTGTTTCTCACTTGTATTATGTAGTGTGTGTCACTTCTTTAGTACTCATGCTTCAGATGGTTTTCTTGTATATAATGTTGACAAATGTAGCTTATGTTACACCGTAAGTAACATATGCTTGAAGAAAGCAGTGGGACATTTGTATAGGACAAGGAGGAAGGCACACACAACCCAAGTGGTGACTGGCAACAGTAGCCAGCATTTGTTATGCGTCTTTTTTATAATACCCAATAAATTGTTAACTGTTTTTTCAAACATGTTACCAAACCATTTTACCGAGCTTACAGTTCTAGTCATCTATGCCTTGGTTTTACTTGTCATATTTCTGCAGTAATGTCAAGATATTACTGGGCACTGAAAAAAGTCCTTCATGCATGCTTTGTCTGTTGACTTTGTGCTTGAGGATGGGGAAGTGGCATAGATTGGTCAAGAGTGCTACTTGTAGACCCTTAACAGCAGTTAGTATGAAACTGATGACATCACCATCTTGACCTCATGCATGTCACAATGTAAATCTGTGTGAGACGAATGAAATCATTGTCCACCATCTGTCTATCAGTTATTGTATAAGTTATTGTAGAATATGAACCACTAGTAGCTTTTGGAATGCGTTCGAATTCCAACTTGACTGAGGAAATACACATGAATACTTGTGAATACAAGAAGGGGCTCTCTCGTAGGATTTACGCATCACAGAACTACTATGCTCTTTGTCAAGGAGGACATGTGCACAAAGCCATGTTAGTTGTGAGCAGTAGCCACAATGATAACCAAACTAATTGATAGACTTCATACTATTTACTGTGCAAGAACACATGGATGGAATCAAAGACAGGAGGACATATTTCTAATCGATAGACATATGTCCTCAAACACATTATGCAATGTACAATTTCGTAGATCTCTCCTTTTGCTCTAAACTTGGGGTTTCCAAATGTTTCTAACCTTGGGGAACCCCACCTGCCTTCCCAAAGCTTTGCGGAACCTCTCCTCCCTACTTCTTTTTCCCACCAATGTGCTTATCCACAGCCCCGCGATGCTTCTTACGATGAGTCAGATGAATATCTTAAAAATGAGAACAAAAGTGCACAAGGTTCTGACTCATTTAAACAAGGTAATAGTCCACCTGAGGTGGAATGGGGTTGGATTCGTTTTGGCCACTCGCATAACCCTAAAATGTCTTTCGTGGAACCCAGGAACATGTCTGAACTCTGACGCACTGTTGAAAAATTTTTTAGCAACTTTCTTCTTTCTTCCCTAAAAGGTCCCTCACTCACCACATACCTAATTTCAGTTATAAGCTGGAAGTTGTTACTCCATGGAGTGTTCTGCTGCAAGAATTTTCAAAATTGGTTCCTTAATAGCTGAGATAGAAATATTTCAGTACAATGAACCCACGATTTCAGGAGGTGAGCTCCACTGCCAAGAACTTGCACTGTCTGGCCTCTGCAAGTGAAATCCCTCCCCTGCGTTCTCCTATACTGGCACACAAGGAAGGCATGACGCATATGTCGCGGGCCCTGCCTTCATGTTTTCTAACCTTGCTTTTTCGCTGTGCAGCGCACTTCCGCTGACAGCATCACACGCGAGCTGTTGCGTTTGTCTCATTTCGTGCAGTGCACAATTTTGCACAATGTGCACGAGAACACCTGACTGTATAAGTCAGTGCTACACGAATACTGAGACAGACACAAGCGGATCACAGAGCATGATCGTGTGCTGGAATTCAGTAAAAAATGACATAGTTTTGTTGTCTGTGCATGCAGCTGCGCAACGTGGGAACAAGCAGACGAAACGGAAGAACATCTCTCTTGCTATGGTGCAAAAAAAAAAAACAAAAAAAAAACACGCAGACATTTGGTTTGTGTTTTATTATTTCTCTAAATTTTAATTCGTGTATTGAAGCAACAGATTACACAAATAACAGATGTTGCTTTGAATAATTTTCAAAATCAAGTGCCACTGTGAGTGACGTGACAGCACTGCCATGTATGTAGGCGCACTTGTGCGATATGAGATGGCTCTCCAGCTGGGATCACGGCTCCCGCAAGGAGAAGGGCAAACAGCATTTGGTATGAAATTTTAGCTTTTTCCACAGCGCATAGAGATGTAATACTTAGAAGACATGATCATAAGCGCGCATTGTATGCATGCTGCTTGTCAGCTCAAAATGGCCAGACCTGGTGAAGGGCCCTTTAATGTGTTTCGATATGTCAGTGAGCATTAAGCAAATATAACTTTAGCATTGCTAAATGGGCACGTATGCGTGCATGTATGACTTAAATTGTGTGCTTTCGGGTTGTACACATCTATTTATTTGTCTTGCATTGCGAGAAACTGATTGTAGCAAATGTAGAGAGGTGCTGAAAAATATAATGAATAAATATTAAACAGGCTGTGTGCCTATGTGTATTGTGAATTTCGCTCTTCCAAAGTGGCAGGAACTACTGGTTATTATGGAGGGAAAAAAAGGAAAAGTGAAGAAGTCAATGACCTTTTCATTGGACAATGCATACGTGCAGGTATGGGGCATTAGTCACACTATCAAAGCATAGTAAAGTCCTAAGTTATTAACAGAGCTAACATTAGCTTTTGTGCAAGAACTCATAATTTGTGTGTTGAGAGATTGAGATCCGTAGGCCTTTTATGTAGTAACTTCAGGCACATAGTGTGAAGCATAGAGTGTCTCACTATAACACCTAGAGGGAAATCTGTCACCACCATCTGTGGGAGTCTTCTAAGGGGCGCTGTGCCATCATGGGAATGGCGGAATATGTGTCTGCGAGGCTTGTGTTGGCTGGTGTTGTAAGAGGCTTCGTCTAAAACGTGGATATGGCTACACAAATAACACATTCTTAAAGGGACACTAAAGCGAAACAACAAATCAGTTTAGGCTAATAAAGCATTGTTTGAGATCACTGCAGGCAGTCATTTCAAAATAATAGTTTGATTATTATATGAAAAAATGGAGGTCGGAGTATCAGTATTTTCATTTTGCTCCGAAACCCCGACACCGGTACGTCAATGTGACGTCGGGGACTCCAAAGTATGTTTTCGCATATGGGTCGCATTGGCAGAGTAAAGGTTCCCGAAACTTGCCATGTTTAATATTTGGTTCCTTTAGAACACAATGTAGTCTATCTGTACCGCTATATATGTAAGTAGGCCCTAGAAGATGCCATCAAAATCCATGATGTCACAGCGACCAGGTGCGGGAACTTCAAGGAGGCGTCACCACCAGTCGTTCGTTCTTGCGCTTTTTCTGGCTTACCAAGCGTCTTATCATAGTAAGAGTGGTGTTTTTGGTGTTCTAGGGAGGTAATTTACTGATGCAGAAGAAATCATTTTTCCCTTTAGTGTCCCTTTAAAGTAACATCTTCATAAAAGGTTTTCATTCACCCATATTACATCTTCCAATGAAGTTTAATCACATACAATGCATAACCAAAGGAAGAAAAACGAAAACAGACGACAAAGTGAGCGCGAATCTCGTCGTCTGTCGTCCAACTTTAGCAGCCTGCTACCACTTTCTACGTTTCATATCATTGTACACGTAATAAGAAGTTCTCATAATTAAACAAAACATGTTTTTGTGTAATAATAAAGCTGAAAGAGCTTTTTGCGGGCCGCTTTAGTAGAGAATGAATCATTGTGACAGATGGAACGGTTCCCGCCTGGTGCATCTTCATGTTTTCCTGGCTCTCCGAGAAGGACGCCAATTTGAAGTCACAATATACCGGTATTCCCATGCATACCGCAGCGCAGCAGCGCCAGGCTTCCCTCTAAGTAATATAGTGAGAAACTCTATGGTGTGAAGTCATTCAAATTTCCATGATGTTGTGCACTATGTATGAAACAGGACTGTAGGACCAGGAACCTTCTTTTCTTCTTGTAAATCTGGTGCAAGCCACGAAAAGAAGAAGAAATCCTTTTGTATAGAGTACCGTCATCCTTCTTTTCTTTTGTGTATGTGTTTATAACGAAAGAAGACTACATTTTAAGGCTTATCAATGCCAGCAGTTCACCACCCACTTCTAGAGCAATATTTGCAACAGGGAATACTGTTTCGCTGCTCGAATTTAGAAATGATATTTGGTAAGAAAAAGAAAAAGTATATATATATAACAATATGTAAGCATTATGGGGAAAATTACGGCATCAGTGCTCATATTGTTCACCAGAGAAGGATAATGTAAGCATGTTTTGTAATGTTACTTTTGGAACGTTATGTGAATCAGAGCTGCAGCATTTATGATTGTATAAAATTTCAAGGAGCATTGGCTTAAAATTGTGGCTAACCATTTATCACGGTTTGGAGCGTTAATTGATAGAGTACAACGTGTGAGGAATTATATAATTGTTTTTGTTTTTCTTTTTCTTTTCAACCTTAGTATGTGCTTTAGGATATGTAAGTGTTGATTTCATCATGACACCATGGGTTGTTGTTCATATGTATTGTAAATTCTCTTAACTACTGTCATCAGGGGATGGGCTCATGTCACATTGATCCTAGCTGGGGATTTTGCATTAGAAAACAGGCAGGTGCTATACCCTTCCTATTAACAGTGCGAGCCTGCTTTTTTTTTTTAGCTCTTTGCCCTTTGTGTCCACATTTTATGTTTTCACACCCAATACAACAAAACATGATAGGTATAATGCTAACCACTGGGAGTCAAAGGATGTGCCACTCTTCACATAAGTAGTCAGGTCTAATGGCCTCGGGCTGTGTCGTGTCGCAGAAAACTGAGGGCATCTAGCCACATTTTGTTCTGCCAAGAACAATCTTTCTCAAAAGTATGGATAGCTGGGAAAGTTGGTACGATTGCATTCTTGAAGACTACACAGGTTAAGATGGGAAAAGCGAAAAAAATTTCCGTGTTTGTCAAATTTGTTTTGTTTGTCCCGTCTTTACCTCTGCAATTTTCAAGAAGGATCTTTCCTTCTTGCTATTACACGTCAGAGGCGGGATGGCAGGAACAGAAGCTACTGAGAAAGGATAGAGGGATGGGGTCAGGTTCCTGTCTATCTACATGGTCTGCTAAAGTTTTGTGCGAGCTCTCATTTCAGAAAAATGGCCCAGGAGGCCTTCATTTAGATGCCATCCTAAGCTCACTGTGCCAATCATTCATAGTCTCTTTATTTTGTTTGCTTGAAATTCAAAGCATGTATTCTGTAAACATGAATCTGTAACATGTACCTGGCAGAAAGAGAAAAATGTAGAACCCCTACCCCAGGGTGAAGCTGAGATGGAGCCAGCAGCTCGATAGTGATTGACTTCTCATTTCATGTTGCAGAGCCTGGTGCCAGAAAAGTCATCCTGGCCAGTGGCTGTGCAAGTCGACTTGGATAGCGTGCTTCACTGCGTCCATGATCAGCCCCGACATGACGATGCCAGTCTGGCTCTTCCCACTCTTCTGGGTCAGTGGCTGTAGCCAAGCTGTGATATGAGCTCCTGCAAGCCAATACAATTGACTCCCAGTGACAGAATTAGTCGTGGAGTCGAAAATAATTTTGGTCATTAAAATGAACTGTATGGTACAACACGAAGCAGGACAGGGGACACAAGAAGAAACGAGGACAAGCTCTTGTCCTCGTTTTTTTCTGTGTCCCATCTCCCACTTCGCGCTGTACCACACAGTCAAAAATGGAAAACCAACTAGCCCAAACCATCACCCTATCAAAATTAAGCATAAGCTCCACTGTGACATTGTTTCACTGGCTTCTCTTATGACTGTGTTTTGGTGTTACCACCTATGTTGTTTGAATCAGGGAGGTAGTGGGCGTGAGCCTCCTGCCAGTGGTTGGCGGGGACCACTAGTGTGCTGGTGTGATATGCTGTTTTCCACTGGTAGACTTGTAGTGGCCATCGAAATCCTCGAGCAAGTACTCAGATTTCACCAATGCACATCTGCCAATGGAAAGTCATGGGGGTAGCCCAGACGTGAATTTACCAGACATTCTTGCACACACGTCACACAAATCACTTCTAGAAACTGTGGCCAACTTCTATTTTGTATGTTTCTATGACAATCGAAGTCACCAGCCAGATAAATAAAAAAGATGGAAGTGAAGTATGTTTCTCACCCTATTTCTGCGTTAATCCGCGCCTCGGCGGCGGAGCAAATGAGAACGATCCAGCATGGAGTAAGTTGATTCAATACGACCAGTGGAAAGCACAAACCAGCTCCAGGTCAAACAGTGAAATCTGGATTTACCACCGTGGAACAAGAAACCCTGCTCCAGATTGACCAATGAAAAACTGTGAAGCCATTTAGAGCAGCTGTAAGCAACAGCATGGGAAAGCATTTGTTAGGAATGTGCCATTTTCAATATTTCCGCTTTGATTTACCATAACTTAAATTATAAATGAACAAAGCATAAATATTCGTTAATTTGAAGTGTTGAAGTTTCCTTTGTCTGTTAGCATTTGTGTGCATGGTAGAAATTGCAAAAGTTGTTTCTTATATTTCTCCACATAGATGAAGATGGCGAGCCTGTGCCTGTAGAAAAGTGCAGTTCACAGCTGTTGACCAAAGCACTGCCAAGTTTGGGGGCAATAGCAGCCAAGGTATGCAGTTTGCTCTTTTTTTATTCCTGAGTTTTCAATGCTCTTCCTTGTGGTCACATTCCCTTTAACATGTGCATTTTATTTATTTGCACGTTAAAACCATTACAGCATATGCAGAATGGACATCTTTCAGTTGACAAGGACAGGAAATAAGTGCTTTGAGTGCTTGTTATTGTAACTGATCACACATTGGGCCATGTATGTTAAAGCTTTCTAATCAGAGTGGTGCAGTGCCCTGAGAAGCTATATATGTGTACAACCAATTTATTCTCAAGAAAAAAGGTGTATTCCTTCTCTTGGTTGTCCAATAGTTCATCTATTCTGCTGTTGTGGATAGTATTTTCTTTCCAGGCATGTGTAGAGCACATATGTTCCATCACTGCAAACAACCCTGTTATCTAGCTTTTCCAGGCATTACGAAAGGCCAAGTCATAGGCTGAAACAGCAGTTCCACATATATCCTTAACTTCCTTCATGAGCATGCAGTGGCAAGAAACGTTGCACTTATTTTTCTGACTCTTCTATGTTTTTCGTTGCAGGTCTCGTCTGCAAAACCAAGAGGTAGTAGCCTTGTCTTGCCATACAAACGAGTAAGTGTCTGTCGTTTGTTTGCTGCAAGTGTAGGCACTGGATGACGTAGCTTAAACGAGGTCTCAATCTTGCATGCACAGTGCCTTTACAGCCATGCTTTCTAAGCATGTCATGTTTAGGTTGCTGCCCATCTGTCACTATGCTCTTTGAGAGATGCTAAAGTTAAATAACATTTCAATTATAATTGTTGAGCGGGAGAAGTCTTATGATGTGAGAATGCCAGTGAAGCAGACAAGTTGCCAAGCTTAACTGTTTCATGCACAGAAGCTTTTTTTCTTTGAGAAAGCCAAATAAAATATTATTGAGCAGAGAAGGTATGAGAGAAGCAAGGAAAACACCATAGAGAAAAAAATTAAGTTTATTTTACAGGAAATACGAAGGTATGTGGTATAAGCAATGCATGTCAGCGCCATACTGGAATGGTTTCCTGAACCCCTTTTGGAACTCTGCAAGCCACTTTTTATCACGATAGCAATTATATTATATAGACACTCTAAACAAATTTCCACTGTTGGCATCGTCGTGACATTCTTTTTAAAGTCCAAGTGCGATAAGATAGCGGTCACGTGCCACATGCTATAGGCGAAAGGGAAAGCATGCGAGGGTGAGCTAAGGAGTATGGTGGCTTGATGTGGTGGAGTCCTCTCATGTGCACAATGGCAGAAGGCTGGTAGGGTGCATGCTGTCTTATTGCATTTGCAAGGGAGGGAATGGGGAGAAAATGCTTGTTGTCTGAACTGAAAAGATTAAAGAGCTAACTAGGTTCCTTAGTGTTATTGATATAAGTGAATAACAGAAGCAGGGACTGTTGTGTCAAAGAGCACCCCTTACTTTGTGGGTGTCTCGCTTGTGTATTTGTCCATACTATATAATGTTGTTTCATATTAAAACATTTGCTTATTTACTGCTTCACCCAAGCTATCCACCCAGCTCGTGATATTTTAAACCCACCTGATAGTTCTAAGTCAGATTATTGAATGAGTAAATTAGCACAACAAAATGATAAGCACAAGAAAGGAGAATGGAACTGCTTTGAACTTGTTCAGGCTAGTGACATGTACACTCTCATGTCCCCACTTAAAAGGAACTTTTGACAATCATGTTACAAATTGTTTTGGCACACAGAAAGCTTTTTTGTGTGATTTAGAAGTAGCATACAATGTGTTATAGGGGCTGCAATCTATTGTTGTCACAATGCTGTACAGTGCTGCATAGATATGCAGATAGATGCATAGATAACTTATGTGACAGCTGCAAAGATTACAAAGTCAGCTTAGTAATGTGCTTGTTATACGAGTTGGTACATATTATCACGAGACCGCGAGCAGTGTGATAAAGGCGACGTTGGTCACTTTGTGGAAGAGAACGACGATTGTAAAGATTGCCTTTTCACCATCTTGGCTTTGTTGCAGCTCGTTGTAGAGAGCTTGTAAATATATTTTCATTTATGGTTCTATTGCGCTTAGTTTTACACTGACGATTTTAAGTGAAGGACAGGACATGGACGTACGTAGCACAAACTACCAACTGTTTAATACTGTTAAAAGAAAAATTGAAAAAAATGCGTGGTGTTGCCTTACATCCATGGCTTGCCACATAGGATAAAAAAGACAGCCCACCGCCATGATGTTCAAGTAGTGTTCTCCACTCTGCAAAATCTAAAAGGCATGTGCAAGAGGGTGAACGCAGGATCCAAAGAGGGCAACCCTAGTGCTACGGTCTGTCAGACTAAGCACGTGAAAAAGTACGTGGAATGTGCTACTTCAGTGGTTTACCAAATCCCACTAGATTGCGGGAAGGTATACATTGGGCAAAATGGACGTTGTCTAAATGATAGGTTGCGGGAGCACAGATACACGTGCCAGCTTCTGACAGCACCTAGCAACTTGGCTGCGCACTGCAAACAATGCAAATGCTCTCCGCTACTAGAAAGCACCACGGTCATTGGCACATCAAAAACAAAAATGGAGCGAGAAATATGGGAGGTGCTTGCGACAGCTAAAAAAAAGAGATGTGCGTAAGCACTCCGTCCATCGTGCTTATCGAAGCTGAGGTCAAGTTTGCCAGGGCAAACGGGTGCAAGTGAACGATGTATGCCTAGCCCGAACTATGATCACATGTCGTCACCTTGTCATATCTTTTTATATTGTCACGTGGTGGTGACGTTGATTAACACAGTAGCAATACTGTGAACGAAAAAACTAATTTTTATTGTGCGAACCAGTGCCCACAAAACAGGCTACACTTATAGCACAACAATAGCGGCGAACACGCTCGGCGATCGTCGAAAATCTGATCAGCGGGTCCAGTGGGTCGGCTTTTATACAGTAGTCATCGAATGTTCCAGACTAATCGTTGGGACCCGCGTGCCTTCCACAAAGTTCTACACCATTCGCGTCACGCGATGAAATCAGATAACACAAGGTTCGGCGACAACAGACAGCGGATAGAAGCATGGATAACTTTCCAGAAACTTCGGATACATGCAGGCGCGTCCCGCGCTCTGCGATAAGATTAGTTAGGCGGCGAAACGTGGTTGCCCGATAAATATAAGTACACATGTCAGTATCTAACCCCCTCCCGCGCCATATCTCCTTGTATATAAGTGCATTCTTTAACAGTATTAAACAGTTGGTAGTTTGCACTACGTATGTCCACGTCCTGTCCTTCACTTAAAATCGTCAGTGTAAAACTAAGCGCAATATAACCATGAATGTGCATCAACTAGCCCCCTTCATTGCTTTACTATATATTTTCGTTTAAATCTCTACTCATGGCATCTTTACAATATTTAGAGTCTCTGTCAAATTTGTGCTCATTCCCACCCTGAGCTTAGTAAACTAGGATAGTCTTACAAAAATGGAACCAGAAGTAGATTATTGCTATTGTTTTTTTTTTTTTGTATAGTATATTGACCTTCCTAAAACAATGGCTTTTGAGTATCAGTCATATTGCTTAGAGAATACTTGAGTATTGTTCAGTATTCTTGTAAGGAAGGTCAAGAGCTTGTGATTGGTAGTTAGAGTATTGGATGACTGAAGGAGCACATTTACCTAGGCTGAGTATTGAATGTGAAAAAGCTGCATAACACGCAATGTGTACAAGCAAGAAGACAATCTCGCCGTCTTCTTGCTTGTGCACATTATGTTTTATACTGGTTTTTCATCCTTAATTATATTCCAAATGGCCCAGCTTTTGAACTTGTTGCTAGGCTAATCTGTCATGGGGATCCAGAGAAGAAGAAAATCTGCAGTTGAATAAAAATCAGTTGTAACGCATTTGTCAAGTCTTCCCAAGCCCTGGACCACAGTTTACTGGCACCTTTGGCAACAAAATTATAAAATGAAGGCATTTTTCCAGTTCTCACTGTGTCAAAGCTTAGAACTGCACAGAGAAGTTATAGAACGAAAAATGATAGTATGCGTAACATTCAGAGATAGGAACCTGGCCACAAGGTTAGAGAGCAGGTCATGTAATTTTTGGAGCAGATAACTCTTAAAGTGACACCCTTGGCACCAAGGCACGGGAAACACGTTTGTCGGTAGCAGAAGGTGACGTGGAGTGGTGAGGTTAGAAAATTTGCAGGGCATATGATGGAGACAGTGGGTACAGAACACAGGTAATTGAATATTGCTGATAGGGGCATTTGTCCTGCAATGAACCTAAATAGGCTGATGAAGATGACGTTCATTTACAAGTCACTTTCTTTACTACTTTCGTGGAATGTGTGACTAAACTCATCCTTCCTGTCACCTACTGTACTATTTTAAGTAGTTTGTGTATAATAAAAGTTTGTAATTTCTACCCTCTTTTCAGTTTTGATTCTGCTTACATGTAAAAAAAAAAAAAAAACTTGCATGTAAAATAACACTATATTGCAGAGTGCAGTTTAGAGCCATTGTTTTGAAATTATCAATACCACTCACTATTCTGTGTCATTGCAGTATAAGGCTGCTGTGGAACGAGATGGCCCTGAAGTTGAATCTATCCAGAGGGAGACAGCAACCGGTGAATCACCTGTGCACCAAATGGTGAGTGTGGGTCACAGCCACTTACTGACCTTGGGTCAGAAATTGTCTTGGGGAAGTTTGACACAATTATATTTAAGGAGCACTGAAGAGCAACAGTAAATCAGTTTTAACTCATAAAGTATGTTTTCACTACTCTACTTAATTCATCTGGTTGATTATTACTGGACAAAATGAATGCAAAAGTTCTATTTCTTGAATTTCTCACTGAAACCATGATGCTGGTATGTCAGTATGACAACATGGATTTTCAAGTATTTTCTTATATTAGAGCCATGTTATTGCAAGAAAAGTTCTCAATACTTGCTAGGTTGAGTCTGGTTTCTTCAGAATGCAATGTACTCTCTCTTTGCTGATGGACGGTGAAGCGGGCTTGTGTAGACACCATAAAAATTCATGGTGTACTAGACCTGTCTAGATACTATGAAAATCGGTGTTGTTCTACGCCTGCATGAACACTGAAGACATGTTACATTAATGGTGAGTTGGTATGGAACCTTCAGGGAGGCATTGCCATCTGTCCTTCACTTTGCTCTAGCTCACTCTGTCATCTGCTGTGCTGCTGCTCATTCCATGGCCCAATGTAGCAGCATAACAGACGAGTGAGAGAGCTCGAATGACAATCAAAATGTCCCATTGTTCTGCTCCCATGTGGCCTCCTATTGTGTTAGGTGTGTTAGGATGCCATGATACATACACCTCCTATGAAACAAAACTAAAACTTTTTTGTATACATGCTATCACAGCAAGTTAGTTCTGAGGTTTGACAGTATTTTTGCTGAGGTTTCAATATGTGAGACCTTCATTTAATGCAAAAAATGAAAAGTTCAAATGTCATGTCGGTAATCCTTCAGGGTGTTGCTGGTGCCTGTGGCAGCACAGGTGCACTGTGGTCTCTGATGTATCTCTCGACTCTGCCTTGTGAACATTTCAGAGTGAGGAGAAGGCCCAGTCAGAAGAGGTTAGGGAAGTCACAGAGAAAAAGCAGGAGGAGGAAGAAAAAGAAACTGTTGCAGCAGCCATGGCAACAGCCCCATATGAAGACACAACACTGGCGGAGCCGCTGCGTACACCACGGGTATGTTTGGGTTTCTGTCTTTTAACAGGGCTTGTCTGTACAGTCTATGCTCCTTACAACGAACCTGTGTACTACAGACCTTCAGATATAATGGACCATATTTCAATCTTAGTTTGCTATACTTATTTTATTAATGCAACGAAGTTCGCTTCGGACTGCGCCACAACAGATTACCGGCTACAGCGAACGAAATTAGTGGCAATTTTTTTCAAGATTGGTCATATAAAACTTGCTTTTCACATGTCGACACGGGCTGGCAACTGACTTGCGATGGTCAGCCGACGATCGCGCTCAATGTTGCTCTGTTAGGACCGCGATATTAGAACTGTTCGTAATTCTTTCGTAATTTGTTCATAATTTTTGTTCATAATTTCTTTTTTTCCTCCTTCTTTTTAATTTTTTTTTTCTTCTCTCGCACCTCTTGATGCAGCCAGAGACAGTGGAATAGAGCTGTATAAATAACATAATGCTACCTGTCACATTAAGTCATGCTTCATTAGCTTTGCATTGCTTTCTAGCATAAATTAATTACAGCTTAGTCCTTCTAGCTCACCTACGTCGCATCACGCCAGACGACTCTGTTCTCGATGTGCTCATGACTTGTTCTGGTAGTCTTTTCTTACATGGTTGTTCCCTTGTGCGAAGTGTACAAACCATGTCTCTAACTCATTGCACCACCTTTAGCTGACAGGGGCATTTGCTGTAGCTACTAGCGGGCATAGCATTCCCGATTCGTTGGCGACTGGTTCTGAAAAAGGCTTCTTCAGTGCCTGTGGCAGCTAGATGCACCAGTGAGCAGCTGGATGCGTCCCCGTGCGTACATGACTCGTGGTCTTCGGATGAGGGTGGGGACCTGTTACGCTATATTTTCCTTCCCTTCTCATTTGAGTGCTTGAGTGCTGTTCAAGCTTGTTGGAGATGTCTAGTGTACCTAGCCGCCTTCTCAGTCGCCTGCTTGCGTGCAGTTCAGAACCATGATGCTAGAACCATTTGTAAGTCTTCCCTTTTTTCCTCCTTCAATTTTTTTTTCTTCTTTCGTGCCTCTTGATACGGCTAGAGACAGTGTAATGGAGCCGTACAATAACGTAGTGCTACCTATCGCGATCAGCAAATCCCGTCTATCGCAGATAATTCAAGTGAGTGTTTAGGCATGTAGGTTCTTCCGGGCTGGTCTTCTGCGCCTTAATAAGGACTCGCTGCCTACAGGGTTATCTGACAGAGCTATTTCTGATGCTCGGATGCTATAGTGAAAAATTCACTTTTTCTTTTTACTTTCTTTCTTTCTTTTTTTCTTCTTCTCGCTCAGCGTTCACTTGCCCAAATTAAGCATCATTCATCTGGTTCGTCGGAGTGTGGGTTGATGGGATTTCAGGACGTCATTATGACCAGCAGCATGGTTTGATAATCTATTGGAAGTGTTCCATCTGTAGCTATGTTAACATGGCCAGCTGAGCAAGTTGGTGATTGAACATGTTCCTAGGGGTGGGCAGCGCAACCGGGACGAAAGACAAAGGTAAGTACACAATACGAGCACAGACTAACAGCTGGTTAACAACCGTGCCATGCTCGGTGGGAGTGATCTACGTCATTCGACTTTCGTGCGGCAAAAAGCACTTTGGGCAGATGGGACGCTGCCTTAACATCTGCCTTAGGGAGCACCAAGGTGCGATCAGGAATGCAACAGGCTCGAATCTGGTCGCGTATTGTGGAAATTGCTTATGCAAACCTTTGTTTGAACAAACTGAAATATTGTATAAAAATATGAATCAAATAAACCCCGAGATTGTGGAAGCTTACTTCATGCATGTAAACTCAGGCGCATGCGTCAGCCATACTTCTATAGCTCTGCAGGATAATGAAACTGAGTTTTTGAATGGCAAGATAGGCTAACACCCTTTCACCTTTGTAAGCATCACTTTACATGTGTTTACATTTTCTGTATATTTTAGTCACTTGTTTGAAAAATAAACCAGTTGTTAGTCTGCGCTCATATCCTGTACTTCCTTTTGTCTTTCGTCCGGGTTGCGCTTCCCACCCCTAGGAACATGTAGCTAGCTATGTGATTGAAGCAGTGGCATGCAGGAGAGGTAGAACACCGGGCCTCAAATCTGAAGGTCTGAAGTCCAAATCTTCCTCCAGTACACTACATTTTCAGGCTTGGAGTGGCGCCTGTCACCGTAAAAAGAAAATGCCGAGAGCCAGTGGGGCTATACTAGTTCAGGTGAAACCAAATTAGGAAGGCCCACTAAGCTTCAAAAAAGGCACTCCCTCACACGAATAGGAATTGGCCTCTCTCGTACAGTATTTGGCCACTACCTCCCTCATGATTCCTACCATTAACCCATGGCCCTCAGTCCCCAGCAGCTGTGGAGCACCCAACCAAGGCGGCAGTCAGACCTGTGATGCAGCAGAGAGTGCCAAGAACCTCTTGATACAGACAGGCCATCACTAGAAACTGAACCTGGCAATGTTCAACACACGGACCCTCTCAAGTGAACCTAGCTTAGCAGGACTCTTTGAGGAACTTTCAGACATTATTTGGGATATCATCGGCCTTAGTGAGATTCGAAGAACTGGTGAGGCTTATATAGTTCTCACTAACGACCATAAGAAGCAATACGGGGTAGGATCCACAATCCATATGGACATAGCGGGCAACATTCTACAGCATTAATGAGAGGGTAGAAGTAGTCATAATAAAGCTGATAGGAGGTATAGAATAAAGGTAGTACAAGCTCACGCTCCAACCTCCAGTCACGATGATGAAGAAATAGAGCAGTTTTATGAAGATGTTGAATTAGCGATGAGGAAAGTGCAAACTCAGTATACTATAGTCATGGGCGACTTCAATGCAAAAGCGGGTAAAAGGCAGGCTGGTGGACAAGCAATTGACAACTACGGCGTCGGTTCTAGAAACACTCGAGGAGAGATGTTGGTAGAATTCGCGGAAAGGTGTAAGCTGCGAATAATAAACACCTCCTTCAGGTTGGGTAGCAACAGAAAGTGGACCTGGAAAGTGGACCTAATAGTGAAACAAGAAATGAAATTGATTTTATACTTTCTGCCGATCCCAGCATAGTGCAAGATGTAGAAGTGTTAGGTATGGTAAAGTGCAGTGATCTTAGGTTAGTGAGGTCTAGGATTCACCTCTATTTGAAGAGAGGAAGAGTGAAATAGGTCAGGAAGAAACCAGCCAACCTAGACCCAGTAAGGGTAAAAGCAGACAAATTCAGGCTGGTACTTGCAAACAAATATGCTGCCTTAGAACAGAGAGATGACGATGACATAGAGGTGATGAATTAAACCATAAATAGGCTGGCTTCAGAAGCAGCAATTGAAGTAGGAGATAAGGCACCAAGGCACCCAGTAGGTAAGCTCTCCCAAGTAACAAAGGACCTTATGCAGAAACAACATAGCATGAAAGTTTCCTACTCAAGTGATCAGATAGAATTCACAGAACTGATCAACAAGGAGCAAGTAACGGATTTGCTGAATTATAATGTGAGAAAGACTGAGGAAGCAGTAAAAAATGGATGCAGCATGAAAGCAGTGAGAAGAAAACTTGGCATAGGACAAGCCAAGATGTATGCACAGAAAGATAAGCAGGGTAATATCATCAGCAATTTCGAACATATAGTAAAAGCAGCGGAAGAATTCTATACTGACCTATACACTAGCCAGAACAGCCATGCTACCTTCATTCGAAGTAGTAATGAACAGGTTATAGAGGCTCCTCCTATAATTCATGATGAAGTTAGAAAGACATTGAAAGACATGAAATGGGGAAAAGAAGCAGGAGCAGATGGAATAACAGTCAATTTAATTAAATATGGAGGAGATATCATGCTTGAAAAGCTCACGGCCCTTTATAGGCAATGCCTCGCGACTTCAAGTCTGCCAGAGAACTGGAAGAATGCCAACATTATACTAATCCACAAGAAGGGAGATGTTAAAGAATTAAAAAAATAATAGACCCATTAGCCTACTTCCAGCATTGTATAAAATATTCACCAAGGTAATTTCCGAAGGAATAAGGGCAACAGTTGACTTCAGTCAACCAAGAGAACAGGCCAGCCTCAGGAAGGGATATTCTACAATGGATCACGTCCATGTCATCAATAAGGCAATTGAGAAATCTGCAGACTACAATCAACCTCTCTATATGGCTTTCATAAATTATGAAAAGGCATTTGATTCAATAGAGACGCCAGCAGTCATTGAAGCATTAGGTAATCAAGGAGTACAGCAGGCATACGTGAATATCTTGGGAAATATCTACAAAGATTCCACAGCTATTTTGATTACCCACAAAAAAAGTTGAAAGTTACGTATCAAGAAAATGGTCAGGCAAGGAGACACAGTCTCTCCAATGCTACTCACTGCATGCTTGGAAGAAGTATTCAAGTTATTAAACTAGGAAGGCTTAGGAGCGAGGATCAACGGGGAATATCTCAGCAACCTTTGGTTTGCAGATGACATTGTCCTGTTCAGCAACACTAGGGACGAATTACAACAAATGATTGAGGACCTTAATATAGAAAGTGTAAGAGTGGGGTTGAAAATTAATATGCAGAAAACAAATACAATGTTCAATAGCCTGGCAAGGGAACAAGAGTTCAGGATCGCTAGTCAGCCTCTAGAATCTGTTAAGGAGTGTGTTTATCTCGATCAATTACTCGCAGTGGACCCTGATCATGAGAAGAAAATTTACAGAAGAATAGAAATGGGTTGGAGTGCATATGGCAGGCATCGCCAGATGCTGACTGGGAGCTTACCACTATCATTGAAAAGAAAGATGTACAATCAATGCATTCTACCAGTGCTAACATATGGGGCAGAAACTTGGAGATTGACAAAGAAGCTTGAGAGCAAGTTAAGGATTGCACAAAGAGCGATGGAATGAGGAACGTTAGGTGTAACATTAAAAGACAGGAAGGGAGCAGTGTGGTGGATCAGTAGCTAACAGGTTAGTGGATATTCTAATTGAGGTTAAGAGAAAAAAAATGGAGCTGGACAGGCCATCTTATGCATCGATTAAATAAGTGGTGCACCATTAGGGTTACAGAATGGGTGCCAAGAGAAGGGAAGCGCAGTCGAGAAAGGCAGAAAACTAGGTGAGGTTATGAAAATAAGGAATTTGCAGGTACAGGTTGGAATCAGTTGGCACTGGACAGGTGTAATTAGAGATAGCAGGGAGAGGCCTTCATCCTGCAGTGGAAAAAAAAATAATATGATGATGATGATGGTGATGATAATGATTATAGATTGTAAGTAAAGGTGTCTTTACTAAGTAAAGTCAATGCAGCAACACTTTTCATGGTGTTGCTACATTAATTGCATTCTAATAGCATTAACGTTGGCACATCGTGAGATGAGTTTTGCCAAAATTTTTTCCCATATTGCTAACACATTTCTCTCACATTTGCCACGAAATCGCCTGACTTTTTTGTTACAGGGAATCGAATAGCACGAAAGACTGGATATGTAGATGACCAACACAGCACTGTGTCTGTTGTCTACACTATAGGCACTGGGCGCGGAATTGGTTTGGACCGATACTGCCTTCATGTGGTGGCACCGTGAATGTAATGGCATCTGACGGCTGGGGAGGGCACAGCAGGTGCTGTCGCCAGCTATGTTGGTCGAACGTGTTCTGTCATTTTTTTTGTTTTGCGCTGCAAAAATACCATGTGAAACTAAATCCGAACAAACGTGTTGCATTTTTGGGTGCATTAGCAGTTATTGAAACATGATTGAAGCTGGTGAGGCCATTCAATTCAGTCGGCTGTCGTCGCGGTCTCACCAGATGAAATGGCAGAATGCCTGGATAAGCACACTCTGTAGGCAACGGTCTGTAAGCTAAGTACTGTAGATTTACCACAATGCTTTGTTTTGTCTAGTTGTTTTAACATTAATAAAGGAGCCATTCATACACAAGAGCTTCGTGTGCCACATGAATTGCGTGACTTCATCATGGCAGATGCAACAGCTCCAAAGCTTTGGCACCGAAGGCGAACACTCACATTTGTAGTCGTCATTTTGCTTTCATCTCAGTGGCTTAGCCTTTTCCTTTTAGGGCATATTTTCCTTCTTCATGCTTCCGAACTTTTGTTGCTTCTGGTACACGACACTCCGCTTGTGCACCGACGGCGAACACAAACACAGCTGCACGTTCATTCATCATCAATGCTGGCTTTACGCATGCAGCTGCCACCATCGGCAACTCTTGTCAAGCTAAGTTGTGTAAAATAGACCAAGGCTGAAGATTGGGCTAGTTTCTAAGACATTAAGATCAGTGTAGCATCACAAAGAAAGAAAGAGAATTACAACGAACAGAGAATGGGAACTTACCTACACATGCAATCAGCGAAGCAGCGCAAGAGACAAACAAGGGAGACGTATGTCTCCCCTTTGTTTTTGCCAGTAATTCTTGTGCTGCTTCGCCAATTTACATGATTAAATATGTGGCAATGTCAACATGCACTCCAAATTTTATCTGGAAAATAACTGCTGAAGTTCCACTTCATAGGTTGCCCCAGTGAGCTCTGTTTATGAGATGCATTTGCATCATAATTTGCACTCATTTTCTACTTTATATAATACCTGATGCCATGAATGTGACCAGCCTCATACAAGCAGTGACCTTTCTTATAAGTAGTGTGGTCTCCTCCGCGACGCTCACGCGGCGCGCACGCTCCGATTCCGTGCGCGCCAGATGACCACCGCGGGTTCGAGCACTCCGAGCCGCCATGCGTGCAGGGCACCGCGTCCGCGCCTGCTCCGGTCCGCTCCGTGTGCTGACGCGCAGCTGCACGCGTACGCGCCCCGCCGGCTCCCAGCTTAGGGGAAGGCAACACCGCGCGCGCAGCAAGGGAGACCCTAGGCAAATCTCTCGAGAAGCCACACAGAACATTTATTGAGGTTGGACTCAATACAGACACACGTTTTAACATTACGTCCGAATCTGAAGCTAATTAAGACACAAAACATGGCCAAATGGTCGCCGGTGGCCACTAACAGCGCACCGCGACAGAGAGAGAACAAGGAACCCCAGCCTTAAGAGAGGCTGCCTATCCTTCGGTCAGCGCCTGCCATTGCGCGCCCCACAGCAGAGAAAAGGGAAATAGAAAGAAACGACAGACGAACAGACGGGGGCACGATCGGCAGACACTGCCTCCGGACATCGAGACGACGGAAGAGTGCGTGCGCGCCCGCCGAGGCCGGGACCCCGACGAGGCCGGGACCCCGACGAGGCCGGGACCCCGACGAGGCCGGGACCCCGACGAGGCTGGGACCCCGACGAGCCGAAGTAACCATCGTCCGGCGGCGGACAAAGGGGGCCGCCGCCGGCAGAGAGGAACACGTACGCACCTTCCGACGCCTCGATGTGGTCTCCCCGGGCCCCGTCCTGTGCGTGCCTACCCAGAGTGCACGCAAGCAGAACCCGAATCCCGCCAAAATGTCAGCCAATGGGGAAAGCCTGTTGACCTTCCCGTGGGCGGGATGACAGCAGAGCGACAGTGTTTTATGACCCACTGCCACCCCGTCCAGGCAAGGAGGAGAGGGACACCGAGCCCCCAGCAACACAACGCAGTGGCTCCACACAACCACCGCAAGAGCCCGAAAAACGCTGCGAGAGCCAGAAACCCCACAGTAGACACAATAAAATGTGTTTTCCGTTATATCAGGCCTTAAAAATTGCAGTGCAAAATCACTGGAAGTGCCATGTGCGCCTTTGCCCCGTCGTCTGCTTCACATGCCAGTGGTCTTACTGCTGCCACTCGCAGTGCTGTTCATCAGCGAGCCGCTGGCACCTTACAATGGCCACCCAGTGCCTATACATCCTGTCCTTTGTGCTGTTCAATTCCTTTCAACAGGCACCAACCAGCCCACTTCAGTACACATGATATAGTACTTGTCTGAGAAAAATTCATTACTAAAATTCATTCAATGCTAAATTTGTATATCTTTTTGTCCGCTACTGTATATATGTTATAAATAAATGTCAAATTACTACACTGGCGCAAAACAAAGGTGCAGACAAGCAACTGTGTGCAAACATGTCAAAAAATAATTTTATAACCCATATGGCAGATGTGATGTGGCATGCGACCATGCATTAGCAGTGGTATGACACGATGCAGTAGGTTGCCTGGCAAAGCACCCATGAGTCAATGAGTATTGATGCATGGACCGTGATAGCACTGCATCACAAAGTGATTACGCCTTTCTCTGAGTTCATGAGAAGCCACAGGCTTCTTCAGATTCTGTCGCTGGCGCAGGGTGCACAGTGATGCGCTTGCATGTTCGGCAGTTCTGCCACTTGCACATTGTGACAAAGTGCCATCATTTTTGAAGAGGCTCATGGAAAAGCATGTGAACTGTACGTGCATTGTAGGAGAAGCTGTCAGAAACACTGCAGTATGAAAGAAAGTGCGTAGTTTTCATTCACTATAGTACTATTTTTTTCCAACGAAAGAGGTAGGTTATTTCAACTGTATCTGTGTTATCTTTGTTTTTCAGTTGTTTCTCCCGATTCCCAGACGTAACAAAACACTGATATGATCACATAATATAATCACATCTTATAGTATCACATCTTAGAAGAAGGTTTAACTGCAATGTGGGCTTGGACAATTTACTAACCACCACAATCCTTTCCTCATCTTTATAAGATGTCATTCCTTGCTCTATTCAGGAAAAAAATAATTTAAGAACTAAAAAGAACAGCTGACCTGCTGTAGCGATGTCTATATGCATACATCATTATCGACACACAAGAAATGCAAAGCAGCTCTGCCATAGAAGGTACCTCCTTGCAGTAACATGGTCACGTGCAAATTTCTTAACTGTTGTACTGGTTCCAAATAGGTGCCTCATTGCAACTGCTACTGTATGTATTGCAGATGAAGCATGTATTGTTGCAGGACATTCTTCAGAACCTTGTACAGATTTACTAACTCTGCCAACATTGTCCATGTGTTTTATTATGTCATGCTTGCAGAAGACACGATGTGGACAGCGTGGCAAGAGGAAGAGGCCTGAGCCCGATGTGGGACTGTTTCCTGATGGCCAAACGTACAACTCGCCTCATGACAACATGTCATCTGACGGCACAGTTGAAGACAGCAGCAAAGGAGGAACTGATTTTAAGCCCTTCGATTACACAGCACAAATACCTCAAGGTAAAAAGAAGTTCAAAAAGCAAAGTTTCTTACCAGTACCTAAAGGGCAAAGTGCATCTGACGTGCTGCCTATACATGGAAATGCTAAGAAGTGAGGGCCATGGTTTGACATCTTTTTCGAGCAGCTAGGAAACCTTGAAGATTTGTCTGGCAAATAGTGTTTTGTCTGTCGTCACAATGGTTTTGTCCCTATTGAACATAGTGCAAGATGCCATTCTCTTTCCCCCCCCCCCTTTTTAAACTAATACACAAACACTCACACTAGCGCTTACAGCTAGGTCGAACACTGCCTGTACCAGCGGGTCACTAAAGCTGAAGGAAAGAACTGAAGAGGTCCACATTGACTGTGCCTCAGTGTCAATCATGTGTTTCTCTTTACTTTGTTTCCTTGGTGAACACAGTGCAAAATGTGTTATGAGAAACAAAGGCCTTTTATGAAGATATAATTCCAAAAAGCTTTATTGTACATTCATGACCAGGTTCTATGCCATGCCGCATTTTAAAAAAGTCGGACTTCCTGCATCGCAGCATCCCCTGAGGAGTGCCTTAAACAAACTTGCCTAGAGAGTGGATCGGGCTTCTTTCTAGGTAGTATTGCAAGAAACTCTGTCTGAAAAGATGGTGCAACACATTCATAAGCACTGGCTTGCAATTTGTGCATCTATTGCAACTAAGCTAGCAATTGATGCTCACATCATAAATGCAATTTTTTTCACCTCTTTTATAGATGAGCCTTTGGACAGATTGTTTAGGGTCTGTATCCACTTACCGTATCTATTCGTCTAATGGCCACTGTTTTTTTAAACGAAATTTGGGATGAGAATTTGGGGGTGCAGCCATTACATGGAGAAAAAGGCACAAATTTTTGTTTCGTAAATATTTTTAGTGGTACTTGCCTTTATTGAATTACAGTACTCACTTGTAATGGCTCTGGCTATTCTTCACTATTCCCATAGCACGTCACTTTCCGCCTAGAATAAATGGTGACGTCCCACAGACCAGCGATGGTAGAGTCTAGCAGGCAGCCACTAAAACTCTGAAGCTGTACTTTTGCTACCTGGAGGCGCCGAAAACTCAGCACAGCTGCCTTGTTCTGTCACCAATTAAAAAACAAAGCTTCGGAATTCTCACACTGCACAACAGATAACACTGCCAACCGTCTCAAAAATCAAGAGCGCGGCTTATACACAAGTAATTATTAATATACTTCTTGGGGGGATTTTTTTTTACAATGTTCTGGGTGCGACTTTTACACCGGTGCGACCATTACACAAGTATGTACGGTATGTATGCTATGCATATAGCTTTTTCTTGTAGCTGAGCATAACTGGTGTTCAGCCCATATGCACTTAGCATAACCATGTAACCTAGGGTACTGCTGTAATGGTAAGCTGAAGTAAACATGCCTGGACAGTCACGTCTCTGTCAGTCAGCATTGCTCGCTTCAATATAGACGTTGTTGTGTGGCATGGTGCAAACAGCACAAATGAGCACAGACCATCCAAACGCTGCAGAAAGTGGACTTAGAAGCAGTTTCCATTTCAAGCACCAATGCCCTCCGCAATGCAGCATTGCAGCATTGCATAGTAGTTTTGACAAAAGAGGACATAGCGACACACGACAAACGTGCATGCATGAGTGCTTGTTGCAACTGATTTATTACACATAAAATTCAAGAGATGCGTACTTATGAAAATGAAAATGCCTCATGTGGATCACGCAAAACATGCCTTGCCTGTCATGTAATGTTAATGAACAAAGCCTGCTAGTTTCATTGCATATATGACTTGGCTCATAATTTGCCGTTCTAAGACATAACCACATGCTTGACAAAATACATGCAAATCAGCTAAAGTTTTTTTTTTTTTTTTTTTGAAAAGATAACCTGCAGAAAGTTTATGCTGCAACTAGGTTATTTAATACCATTTCAAATAAAAGCTATGCAGTCTTGTGTATTTCTAAAGAAATGTTTAACTAGTGCCGGTTCACATTTAAGCCCAAGTGTAACATATTTATTTTTTCAACAGCTAAAGAGCATAAAAAACAGCCTTGGAGTTACAAGCCCGAGGGGTCTGATGACATGAAGGTGTGTACGATTCCATCGGAGCAGCTTGAGACCATGCAGTGCTAGCAGCAGATGCTGATTTGTCTCTTCTGCATGCAGGCTGGAAAAAGGAAACGAAGAAGACAGCAGGTCAAGAGCCACACATTTGGAAACCACAGTGGCGAGCCTGTTGCCAAATGGCCCAAGCGATGACCAGCTCACTCCGCTGCAGCTGTAGGGGGGAGGGCAGTAAAATTGTTTTCATCTGCCTTGTTGTTTGTTACTGGAACTGCTTTCCTCCTTTTCCTCTGGCATTATCTGCAGTGAGAACTCACTCCGCTGCAGCTGTAGGGGGGAGGGCAGTAAAATTGTTTTCATCTGCCTTGTTGTTTGTTACTGGAACTGCTTTCCTCCTTTTCCTCTGGCATTATCTGCAGTGAGAAAACAAAGCACACACACATTTACCAGTGTTGTTCAGAAGCTCTGTAAGTGAATTTGCTGGATGGAGAGCAGTGATCTGAATGTACAGAGTGTTGCACAAATATGAGTGCCAGGTATGCGCAACTCTTACAGCTAAATCACTGGCTTGTTCATGCTCAAATTTCACACAGAAGTACCACTTTTCACTGGGTTCAGCAGCTTTACACTCATTACTTTCTTGTTTTTGAATCCAATGTGTGTGTCGTCTGACTTACCACTCAAAGCCTGTAAATTATACTGCAATGGAACGGTGATGCCATCTGTCCCAGCTACAGTGAACATGTCTTCTCCAAAGCCATGACACCATCCCATTGCAGCAGAATCTGCATGTTTGGGTGGCGCTGCTTCAGACGATACACACAACTGGGTTTCTAAAGAGGTAAGTGATGCTCCCAGACATGGTATCAAACATAACCCACTGCAAGATACTACCTCTGTGCAAAATTTGACTGCTAATGTGCCAGTGGTCTACCTGGAAGAGTCATGTAAATGCTTGGCCCTCCCATTTATGCAACAATTAGTATGCAACGCAATGCCTTATGAGCCTTAATAATTTGAATCCACTAACACATGTCTACAAGCAGATCAAGGTACATTTCATCATGTTGCAGTACTTCGAAGGATGACATGCTACCTTCATAATTTTTGCATCACTATGGTAACTGTGGTGCAAAGTGAACATGGTTGTTTATTTTAGAAGTTCAATGTGCATTATACTGGAAGTTTTTATTGTTTGGGTAGATTCATTACCACAAGCCTAGTGCAGCAGCACCAACAAAACATGCAAAATCATGTGGTTGTCTTATGGGTATTGTGTTTAGCTGAAGCAAGCCATTTAGCAAGTGATTTACTGTACAGAAAGCTGCTCCAAACAAACCAAAATATACAATTCTTAAATGGTGAAGCCTGCACTACTGATTTTATAGCCAGATGAAGACAGCTCGCATCATAGAAAGACCAAAAGTGGAAACAGTTCTCGCCATCTTCTGTAAGCACTTTGGTGAACACGAGAGCAAAAATTTAGAGACAGTGAGAAACACAAAATAGTTGAATTTACTGGTGGCTATTTCATGTGCTGTTTGGAATGGAGGATGTACAACCTGTTTTTAAATGCACAAGCACTGCTGCACACCTGTAGATTTTAAGTGTTCATCTGCTAGATAATTTTGTCACCTTATGCACCTCACTCAAATGAAGTTTCTCTCTTAACAAGGTCAGTGTGAATGAAGCCTATGAACCACATTATGTAAATTGTATAGCAACTTCTAAATTGCGGCATGTTTGTTTCTGTACATCACCTTGTTTAGAAACTCTGCATAGTTGATGCGGCCATCCTTGTCAGCATCTACTTCTGCTATGATTTTTTCAGCTTCTTCAAGTGTCATGCTTTGCCCAATCTGGAAAAATCGTGCCATATGCTAACTATTGAACACTGAACAACAGTGATTTCTTCTCTCAGTAAATTTTCAACAAAAATTTCTGCAACTCAAAAAACTTCCATGCTAATTTGGAAGCTCTAACTTTCAAGAGTTTATTTTTTTTTAATAGCATATACGCCATCACCATAAATTTAAATGAAAAAAAATATTGTACATATAATCACTGGCATTCCCATGTAGCTGGTCAAGAAGCATGCTTTATCCAGAACTCTACTTCTGAGAATCAATCATACTAATATTGCACCCAGTTGTGAATGTGGAATTGCAGAGGTAAATATTAATTTATGTATTTTCTGCGGGATGGAAAAGTGAAATGCACTGTCGTGAGGAAAAAAGAATACCCAAGTTGTACTCAAGATTGTCTATTTTTGATTTTGCACTGAAATAAAGGTAGTATAAAGAAGCGGATGTTTCAACAAAAAGGAATGTACTTAATTATTAGCAAGTTCTGAAGCCACACTGATTCTGCAGTCATTTCTAGAGTACCATGTTGGACTTCCCTGTAATAAATGGTTGGAATGAACCCGATTTCTGATGGTTATTGTGCAACAAAAGTTCATGCTCCACGATACAGGTAATACCAGAAAATATGTTTTAGGACAGTCTGGTATATATTGGGGCACTCACTGATATAGCTTTTATGTGCGTGCCACTCAAACTATCAACCTCAATCCAATTGTATATTCTCTATAGAATCTGTTAAAGGGACTCTATGAAAATTCCATGTAAGCTTTGGCTATGTTGAAAGATGCTATTCCAATTGGAGAAAATGTGACTTCTTGAGAGTCATCACTGTCTGCTGATTTTCTATGGTCTGCCGAACTTTCAGTTCAGTTAGTTGGTGAGCCACCTTGCCTTACTGCTTTTTGTGCTATGGTTGTGAACTTTAGGGTTTGTCCAAAAGCAAAATTTAATACACTGGTCTGCATTGCAGACAAACCAGTTCTCACTTGAGCAGCTGTGTAATCCTAATAAGTTAAGGTAGAAAAGTGTTGTTCGCTAATAACTGTTGATCGTACAAATTAGAATTTAAATGTACTTGAAAAGCAGTGCAGATATTCGCGTAACGCACATTCCACTAGTTTATGCATAAAGTGACAAGAGGGGGGATGTACTTTGGTGAAGATTTGTGTCAGCTCGGCCTTTGTGATGTATCCATTAGAGTCCCTGTCGAATACTTGAAACGCCTTGAGGACATCCGCGCGTGTACTGACGCGCACCGACATCTTGCGCACCATGAAGGCCAAGAACTCTTGGAAGTCGATGCTCCCGTTGAAATTGCGGTCCACCTGGCGCACGATGCGTGCCATCTCGTCGGCGCTGGGCCTTTCTCCAAGAGCCCGCAACACCATCTCGAGCTCTGCACACGAAATGACGCCGTCACCGTTTCGATCGAACAGCAGAAAGGCGCCCTTGATGTCTGCGATCTCTTCGGGTGACAGCTGTTTGCTGTGCACCATTTTAAGCGTGGGCAGCTGCAACAAACGCTGACGTGTTTGCTGCTTGGCTCGTGGGGGGATCATTCGCGATCTGAATAACAATAAAAAAAAAAAAAAGAAGGAGACGTTTTAATTTAGACGATGGTTGACGATAGCGAGATTATTTAGGTATGTACTTGTACTATCGCGCTTAGTATGAGCTACAATGCGAGAGCAAAGCGGTCGCACGTTGTTGCTCATACCGTGCCAACACCTCCTATATATACTTGTATATAGGAGGTGTTGACCGTGCGCGATATAATACCGAATAAAGCTTCGCCGCATTGGCTTCGCGTATGTGCAGAGTTGTGCTAGGTGCACGTCATCATAGGCGCGAGGTTTATGTTCCAGATCGGATGCACCAGAATAGAAGAAGAAAAAAAAAAGAAAAAAAAAGAAGGAAAACTTATATAATTGAAGTGGTGGCATTATGTCACGAAGACAATTTCACATTTTAAGGAATAACCGTTTTTGTTTTGCTTAGCGATGATTTCAGTTTTTAAGGCCACGAATTTTTAACATAGCGAGCACTCAGAGATATTCTTGTTGCGCAATTGTTCGTGCACAAATCTTTTGTTCTCGAGACGAGTTAAGGCGCGCGAAAAGCGCGCCTTTGGGTAAGAGCAGACGACGAAGTGGTTGCGTAACTTCCTGTCCTGCATCCGAGGCCTGACGGGTTGTTGCACTTCCTGATCCTTAAACGACGCTTCACCTCAGCACTGGATGTTGCCGATCGCCGCGCTGTTTGTTATGTTAACTTTTAAAAATGCTTCGGCGGTCTTAATGTGGTGTTATGTGTCAAGTGCGCTTCATGGAGTACTGCTTGCAAGCTAAACTGACTGTTTGATTGTGGTGGTGCACCGTAGCCTGCGTGTGTCGAGCAATCCGAAACGATGCCTTATTGCTTGCACGGTGCGGCGGCTCGTATTCGGAACAAATTGCTAACTGTCTTTCACAGTGTGACAGCAGATGAAGGCATCGTGGTTTGTTAAAGACTGATGTCATCATGCCTTCGAAGCTGCAGCTGGATAAAATAGCGTGGCAGTGGACCGAAACAGTGGAACCGGCCAATGTCAAACAGGAGCACATCGAAGCTGCCTACCGGGTTAGATGTAGTTCTTGTTCAGCCAATGCATGCAGGTGAGTGCTTGCGTTGTTTCAGATGCGTTGTTGCTTTCATCGTCAGCTCGAGGCACGGTGCAAGTCTAAGCACGCGCTGTAGCACTTGGTGTCTCATGCAGCAAAATACGCGGGAAACACGTTCGTATAGTTGTCATGCGTGCAGACGCAGTCGACGCCTGCAGCGCTTTACAGCTTAATCGTTTGTAAAAACTCGGTTCTGCCTCTGATTAGACGCAGTAGTTTAAAATAGTCTTCTAAAGTACGGCGCCCTTCTTGTGGCACTATCGGTACCGATGCCCGCTCATCGAGCGCCGGCGTGACACCGGTTTACTTTGGTTTCTGCAGATGTTGATAGCGGCTTCGGAGACCGAATATTTTTCGCGAATTCATTACGAATACGACACACTGCCTACCGAAAACTGGCTGCTCCTCGTACTTGTTGTAAATGTTGCCCAGCACATTCTCTGACGTTGTCAATTGTGCATATATCACTCGTTTTCTTGAAGGCGAAACTGTTCGGGAAATCCCCGTTGCTTGTCGGGCCTTGGAGAACGAAATTGGTTGCAAGAGCTAAAGGACAGTGCCTGGCATGATGTGGGGGACCCTCATGCGGAGAGGAGACCTGAGGTAACGCGAATCTCGCCATCGACACGTTTGAAGTTTGATCAACTTGCAAGGTTGTTCTGTAAAAATGTGATCTATTTTGTAGGGGGGTTTTGTCGGCCTCAAGAACCTTGGTGCAACCTGCTACCTGAACAGCTTCCTCCAGGTCTGTGATTTGAAATGTTCAAACTGTCACATTTTGCCTTGATGTGCTGTTTTTACAGTTGACAGTTGTTTGTGTTATATATGGTAGTGTGAACTAATTTTAGCATATTGAAAAGCTGCGCTAGAGAAAAATAGGGGGCTGAAAACTGTGATGGACAAAAGCGGAATCTCTCTCATCTTCCTGTCTGTGTTGCATCTGTTGTGTATGTTGGGGTATTTGTTCTTCATACATGTACTGAAATCGTTGAAAGCATATTGGAAAGTAATCTTCAAGTATTTCAATGTTTTAAAAAGTATGGTATGCCAGCAATGACGCTGTTGCTCAATATTTATATGAGCATGTATCAACCTACCCACATTTCTGTCCATTAAAGTCCTGTGCATATGTCTTTCTTTTTTGTCAAGCCTTGAAAGCCCCTCAAAATTTCAGGGATAGTTATTCTTGAGGACCGGATTTCATGGTTTATGAAACAAGAGAAGGAGATGCAACATACTGCATGTAGGCACAGACTTGGATATAGTAAAGTGCTGCCATCTGGCACATTCCTGCGCAGGCCCAACACCCAAGCATTTAGTTTGGGTGTTGTATTTGTGTAATTGTATTTGTGTGCTTAACAAACGAGCAGTGACCACTGGTCTTTAAAAGACAAGGTGTAGACTTCCCCAGCATCTTGTACATGTTACTCTGACCATGACTGCATGCATTATTGATGAGTACACTGTTGGTGAAGACGTGCTGTTTTGCAAGTGCGAGAACAAACTGACTTGACAGTAGTTTAAACAGTATTGGTGTGTTTGTATCCCATTCTTTATGCACATGATTTATTTTCCTACCTTATCCGTCGAAGTCAAACATGTTAAGCTTATAAAAGGGGGCAAAGTCGCTGCATGTTGTCTACCACAGAAAGCCATCTGTGGGGAAAGGCTTGAGCATGCACTGCAATATTGGAACATCTTGGGGTCCTCTAACACATATTGCAGCAGGTTTTGTGCTGTGCAGTAAACCGGGCTAATAGCATTCTCAACATTTCCACTATTAAAGAGTTCAGTAGTTTCAATTTGTTTGCATGTCAAGTATACAGTTCATACAAAGGAGCCTAGAAAAGCAGCAGCTTGAAGATTCAGGGAAGTTAAAAAGATACTGCATTGAGCATAGGCTGGACACTGTCAAAGGAAAATAAACTTGAGTTACCCCCTTTGTGCTTGAAAACGGGTTCCTAATTTCCTATCTGTCATAAACTATTTCACACATTTCAATACTGAAAAGCTGACATTGCAAATGGTAACCACTGTTCTTATGACTTCTTTTCTTTTCTCTTTCTTACATTTTTCTTTTTTATTGCTGATATATAAATGGCCCGAGATTCTAAATGGCCCTAGATTTTTAGTGAAGTCTTCAAGTGTGATGTTGCACATAGTCTGCCATGCAGCTTTGGGATGTAAAACCTTGTTGGTTCAATTCACTTGCTTTGTACTTTAGTAGTTCTGGGGCTGTGTATGATACTTGAAGCATTCTGCAGCATGGATGCCAAAGTTTATGCTAAATGTTTTGTGTAAGTTTGTCTGTTTACAATTGCTGTTTGGTTCTCAGTTGTACAAATAGTGCAGTCTCTGCCAATCCTTTTGGGGAGGTGGTTGCCCATCATGTAGCTGCTTTTCACTGAGCAAAGTTATCTGGATGGACCTCATTTATTAGTTTGTGGTTAAATATTTCCAGCAGCCTACTCAATCATATGTTCAACATTCTGAAGGTTCCTCTGCATTTTCATACCATGTACTATGACCTGTACTTGCATAACAGAAGATTCTCATAATTGACTCATCAGTGGTGTAAATGAGCTTAAAAGACGAGCACAACAGGTGGAGACAAGACACACATAGATGGCCAACAGTGTGTACTGACTGACTCGTCAAGTAGACAAGAGCCCACAGGTATGCTAGGTTATTGATTTGTGAGAAAAGACCAGTTTCCTTCAAAATTATTCTTTCCAATAAAGTGAGTTTCCTCAAGTCTTTTCTGTGATATGTGCTGTGAATATGTTGCCAAATAAATGTAAGTGCCTTAAACAACATATGCCATCAAGTGATCCATTAGAGGGTGATAGATTGTCTGCACCAGCAACATATCGCGAAATGAAAACACGTATAGAGCTGTGTTCAAATTTCGCATGAGGAATTATCATAATCTAGTGGTGAATTTTATTCTTCTTTTGCATGGATCTTGTGGTGTCTTACAAACTAATGTGTTCTCGATTATAATTGAAAAGTGCTCTTGATATGTATAAGTGGAAAGCTTGTATGGAGGCTCTGCTTTTACGCCATGCAGACATTGAAACTGTGTGCAATATGTCTGACACAGGTGCTGTACCATAATCCTGCATTTCGACATTCGCTGTACCAGTGGGATCCTCAGGACGATCCACAGGAGTGTGTCAAGCTAACAAGTTCAAATGGTAAGTATTAGCATTGCTATACCACATTTCATGAAATTTATCACGACATCTATAATTATAGTCTCTATGATGAGAATATCTCATGGATGGAGGGCTCATTCATGTTGTCTGAAATTTTTGTGGTTCACGAGCAAATTAATTTCGTTACCAACTCAAATAGCATATTGTTTTTGATTATACATTAAGTATAGCAAGCAGCTTTGCAACTACATATATGATGTTGTTTTCAGTGCCACACTGAGCAACTTGTCTATATGTTAAACTGATATTTGTTAAAGACAGAAAAATTTCGGTCTACGAACAGGGCGAAAGGAGGCGGAACTGTCAGCACTACTTTTACTACTCTTTGACAACGCTTCCATGTTATCAGTTTGTTCTAGGGCAGAAAGCAACTCTGCTGTTGTCATATTTCCATGTGCCATTAAAAAGTGTTCTATTGTCACCCCAAAACAAGATTTTGTATTTAACAGTTGCATGTCATACATATGTCAATGAATAGTATTGATTCTGAGTGGCATCATAAGAACGTGTTTACCAAATTTTCTTATCAAGGTTGTTGTTATGTATCCAGATGTTCCCGAATTCATTTTTCTTTCTTCTCTTTTTAGCTGCTTCACACCGTGCCTATATGTAGACATAGCCGTAAACACATTTTTTTCTTGCTAATCTTGCCTGATGAATCAGTTCTGCAAAAATGCATAAAGTGGAGGAAAGTTCATGAAATAAAAAACTGTCTTTTGTGGCATCATGCTGCTGTCACGTGTATGACAATTTTTGTTTTCATTATCTTATCTGCATTTACCTGTATAAGTAAACAGCAGTTTCACTTTTGTTAAGAGTTTGTACAACTATGCATAGTATGCCACTTGACATAATGCCCATCAGTTCACTGATTGTGGTTTCGATCATGCTTTGACTGGTGACCTCACTGGTGGTTTCACTGGTGGATTCATCAGGTAGAGTGGAGCAAGCCCATTGTGCGTCGCTGCTGACGTCAATGCACACTTGTGGAAGGACCCCAGGTGTGCTATGCTTAGAATCTGTCAGCTGGTATGTCAAGTGATAAGTGATAGTACACTGTTTTTTTGGCACTTTACCAGGTCTGATGGTTGCATTGATGGCTATCTGGGTATTTGGTAACAGCTGTGCGCTTCAAATGCAGTCGTAGATCACAGTTTGAGGTGCTGTGTTATACTGCACTGCCTTTGCGATTGGCCCTTGAAAACGGTCAGATATCCAGAAGGAAAAAACTAGTCTTAAATTTGACAAGAATTCTTTGCATTAAATACTTCACAATTTCACCCATGTAATGGCTGTATCTAGCTTTTTTCAAGCCTTGAAGACAAAGTAGTGCGGCTATTGCACCAGTCTGCATGTATGATATGAAGCTTTTACATGGCTAGCACATTTCTAAGTTTTGTTAGTGTAGAGCTTTATTACTTGTACGCTCTGTTACTCTGTAAAGCCACCCTTCGATGATTACTTCCTGCAGCTCAGCCAAAATTATTTAAAGTGGATTTGGCATGCAGCACACCTTTATCAGTGATGTTCAGTTTTGATTTAATGTGCTAAATGTTTTGTATGTGCTCCCTTTGTTTGATATACTGATGATGAGGGCAACTCTGCACTGTGTTTCAACAAGAAAGGTAAGGTTGTGTGCACAGCAGCAGTGTGTCTTCGCTGCGCATTTATGCACTTTCAGGTCTTTGCCTTGTGAAAGAAGGGAAGCTTTCGTGTTTTTTAAATTCATCACCATCACACACACACACACACATGGCTTTAGTTTGCCTCAGAGAGCCCTGGTGCCTTTGCAGAAAAAAAAGAGCTTACCACTCCCAGTGCCACTGGTCCCTGTGCGACGTACAGGCCGTCATCTGTCACTGGACATCTGCAGCTCTTATTTGCACAGCTTCAGTTCAGTAAAAGAAGGTGAGCATCTTAGTTCCATTTGTAGCAGGGGCTTATTAGAAGCTCATGTCACTCCTACATGGTGCGTGTTACTACATAGCACATGTAATGCTTTTGAAAGTGCACCGTGAAGCTATTAAATGTGTGGACTTTTTCGTGATGAAATGCGCATAAATATAGTGAAGCATGTTCTCCCATGAGCTTGTGTAGTTCTCATGTGTGGTTTCATAATTATAACTGATATCGCGTAGCTGCTATGACCTTTGCACCGGTTTGTTCAATACCGTGTGTCACTGGTCATGAAGTAACTACCGTATAGACTTTTGTAACAACCGCACTTCTTTTTTTAACAATTTTTCATAAGGTGCAGCCCTTACACGGGACTGAACCTGTTGGCCAAAATGGTGCCGGCACACCCAGCGAGTTGTGCACACCTAGGATGTGCCATTGCATCACAGATTAATGCGCCGCTCTCGCCATCTAGTAGCTGCACGTGAACATATGCAGCCGGGATAATTTGCTGTTGCGCACAGTCGGCTTTGGGGCACTGAACATGATTGCTTCTCCGTTAGAATTCTTTTTTTCCAAATTTTTGCGCTGACAAGTTGGTGGTGTGGCCATTACATGAGTATATACGGTAGGCAAAGCAAAGAAATACTCTACCTTTTTAAAGCTAGGGTTATATTATTTTTAAGTTTGACAGCGAGATTTGGCCCGGACTTCTAACCAACTTCACCAAAACCTTCACATAAATAATTTTGCCTCATGGCCTCACTGTACAAGGAGCTTATGATGATGACAAGCATGACAGATCTGGTATAGCAGAGCTTGTCTTCTCTTGCAGTCATAGAAATGACTTTCAGCTGGGATTGCAGGAAATAATAAAATGCCCCCCCCCCCCCTTTATTTTTGGTAAGCTTGCAATTTCCAGTAGATTCCAAGTATAAATTCGGTATGTGCATGTGCTAGTTTTTGTGGGCTTGATTGTTCATACTTATCACAATGTGTTAAGATGTGAACCATAGTGAAATACGACAAGGACAGGATGCTCTTTCCTGTCCTTGTCCTATTTCACTTTGATTGGCATCTTAACACATCATAACATTATGTGCATGCACAACTGGTCAAGCCCACAATCAGACTTTGGATATTTATAATCCTGAAACTGGTCCACTAGTAGCTTATTCGTCATCTTATCACTGCCGGCATGATCTCAGAGGAGTTTTTGCTTCCTGTGAACTGTGCATTATTTTTAAGGGATGAAGAGAGATTTAATGATCAGTAGTAAGAAATTCTGTGATGATGGTGATGACAAACAGACTGAAAAAGAGGGTTGCAGAGCAGTGAGAAGAGATCTAGTTACACCTCGAATACTACAAAAATGCTGCCATAGTCTCTGAATGTCACAGAAGCTTGCAGAATGCCTGTAACTGTGGTGCCAAATGTTTTCTTGAGATATTTGCTCTCATACCACCAACCTGTTGCAGACTGCTAACCATCTAAATATACCTAACACAGAGGTTATAACGTTTTTTAGCAGCAGTTTATTTCCAAGTGCACAAGGGTACAGAATAACGTTTTATTTTTAAACATTTTTATTAAGCTGCCAGTAATTCTGTATTCAACAAGTTGCTCTAACCTTGTTAAATTTTCACTTATGAGTTTGCACACATTTGTTTGTACTTACATAGCTTTGCAACTACAGTTGTGGCATGCATTATTACTTTAATGCTATGGATTTAATCTCCTGGCACTGTTCTGTGGCACTGTCAAGTATACTGAGGCAGTGTGACTTTCTGCAGGTACATAGACCCTGAACCATTCATCACCTGTCTTGGCCTGAGCACAACCCAACAGCAGGTAACAAGAAGCATGGGCATTAGTACAAAACCCTGCCAACTGTACCAGGAGCATTTTTGGCAAACTTATGTTTGTGGCACTCCTGTGGGCGTCGTGTTCTTCCACAACCCACATATGGTGTGCAGTTGGCGCTTTGACCAAGTGAATCAAATATTTGTTTTTTTCATAGACCAAATTACAATGTTAGATGTTCTGCCTTATTGCATGGTTCACAGCTAGGGCTCAGCACTTTTCGTTAGAAGAGCACTGGAAAAAAATAAGTTTTAAAATAATCTACAGTAATTCAGTTTTGACAGGAAGAGGTTAGCATCAGAGTTCAGGGAAGAAGAAAATAGAAGCATGCACACAATTATGATTAGGAATAATGCAGTTAAAAACTGCATTATGTACACAATGTAAATGATATACATATTGTATGTATGTATTATATGCATATTATGTGATTAGCAGTTCAGGTTGAAGCAGACGTGTGATCAGACTGAAGCGGTTCAGGCTAATGTTACTTGCTGTAGCCTGTAATATTTTAAGAGCACACTTGTACTCATTCAAATGAAATTGATTTCAGTCATGTCAAAAATATGGTAAAATATAGTTTCTTGTTAAGAACATGTTTACAGCTTTTTTGCTACACAAGATTATAATATTAAGCTGTGACTCCCTGTCTTCGCTCTGTGTACAACAACCAAAATCTTTCCCTATTAAAAGGAAGCAAACAGGAATCATAACACATTGTGATTGCTGAGATTACTAAGAAAGCAGTGAAGCTGCTGTAAAATAGAAAAAAGGAACACTAGAAAGCCAAAAATTGCTTTAAGCGAGCATTCTTAACATTTAGCAAAAATATTGAGAAATGAAAACTGAAAATGCTGAACCATGTTAATGTTTACCCAGTTCCTGTAGTCTGTTATGTTAAAATTATTATTCACTGCAGTGGGTGTGCCATGTGCAGTCTTGTCTGCTTGTGAGGAAAAACGGCCGCAAGAACAATAGCACCAAGAACTGTTTGATGACAGCTCTTATTGCCTACTCTTGTGCAAAATTTCAGATGAGAAGTTGTATGGCACAGCTGCATTGAAAATGAGCCATAGCTGAGCATTAGAGAGACTGAAGAAGTTCATCTTTATCTAGCAGTTTAGTGTAGCTCTCCAATACCACAAGGCCATGCAAAAACAACAGATGGGTGGCGGTGCTGCCTGGAAGTTTCCACACCAGCACTCCGTGACATCATGGATTTTCATGGCATCTGCTCTGGTGTAGCTAATCCATTTTGGGTAAAGACAAGCTAAATTGGTTTTCCAGAATATCCAAAGACTGAACTTGGCATGTTTTGAGAACTTTTACAATCCCATAGTGGCCCAAATACTTCAAAAATACTTTGAAATTCATGACATCGTACTGACACACTGGCACTGGAGTTTCGGCACAAAATTCATGAAATGGAAGTTTGGCCTTCAGTTGTTGTTTAACGTTTAATGTCTTACCGTGAAATTAATGAAAATTGAGTTCTGAAGGAATATCTTATCAGTCTAAACTGAGTTAGTGCTCCACTGTAGTGTCTCTTTAAATCCTGTTTCAAACAAAGCTGAAGATAAATATTTTTCTTAGCTCTGCAGTCTGTAGCTTGTACAATTAACAAGTGGAAAAACTTAAGTAATGTACCAAGTTGATTTCTTTCTTTGCTTTTTCCTGCAAGTTATACTGTACTGGCTTATTTATCCTTTTCACACTTCTTTGTAATGAACTAGTATTTGACGAAATGTTCCACTGATTTCAAGACCTAAAGTTACTTTCAGGTGGAGAGATATCGAAGCAGTATGCATATACCCATAGTGCTGCAAGTATTGAGAGCTATTGGGCATGTGTGTTAATGATGGAACATCACTGTGAATGTCTACTCTGTGCATTTGAGAAACAGTAAAGGGAACATCTAGTTAGAAATCATTGTTCGTAACCTTTTTTGAGGTTGCAGCCCAAAAAGTGAAACGTTAAGTAATGATGATAATGAATTGCTCTGAATTTTGTCTTCTTGTGTTTTAGTTATTGGAGAACAGAGGAGGTATTCTGTAAGAGTCCACCTAGTGCACTGTCCATTTCGGCCGCTGCTGATTGGATGCAGCTGTACGAGCGAGGAGGAGACGAGCGGCCCCAGCCAATCAGCAGTGGCCGAAATGGACAGTCCACCAGGTAGACTGCTACAGAATACCTCCCCAGCTTTCTTCCAGCTTGAAAGTATGACTGTCATTGAAGTCTGTATGGTAGTCTTTTATGAATAAGCAGCTCACTAGCCTCTGCATGGTGTTTCCGCACTGTATAAAAACAGTTGCTTATAAGAGATGTGGCGATTGCAAAAGCAGTGTTGACCATATTCCATTTTCACCTTTCGTAGTGCATAGTGTAACAATCCTCCCCTGTCTCTTAAATTAACCTTTCTTGTGTCCTTAAACTAAACTGGAAAACCGCTTAAGTAGCATAGCTTAATTTTCCTCATTGTACCTTTGAACAAGTGATGTTAGTTCACTGCAGCAGTTTTTCAGAATAAGGGACTTATTGTGTGAAGCATTATTTTACTTGAGAACCACATGCTGCAAATTTTCTCCTGTAGAACTCCTTGACAGTTGAGAGGCCAACTCCTCTGCACATCTTTTGCTCCACAATAGTTATGAGGGCCGATCGTTACGCATGATACAGGGACAGCTTCAAAACCCTGCCTGCAAGGTGTCTGGGCAGGCAAATGCATGTTTCTGCTATGCTATACTTTACGTACACAATGTGACCACTGCCCATTGTACTGTGTCTGATGACAACACAAGGACATAATTTGCTGCCATTGTGAAGAAAAAGACATACAGTATGAACTTCAGTAACGTGGAAAGTTGGGCTAGTTGGTGAGTGATCATAGTACCTTGCTGGTGAAGCAGCGCACAAACACGGACACAGTGGAGACAAGCAGGAATAGACGACACTCGCTGCGAGTGTCGTCTATTCCTGCTTGTCTCCACTGTGTCCGTGTTTGTGCGCTGCTTCACCAGCAAGGTACTATGATACAGTATGAAGTAGTGAAGAAGTGTTAAGAACAAAATCATGTACTATGCTGCAATCCTTTCTTGTGCGCTATTTGGCCCCTAAAACTTCAGTCATTCTTGCATGCACTCCACTTCCTCCACCCATTTTCTTTCCCTTTCTCAGGACGCGCAAGAATTCAGCAAGCTGCTGATGTGCCTCCTGGAAAAGCACTTGTCGTCGCAGCGGCAGCCCTCTGCACGTACCATTGTACAGGAACAGTATGCAGGAGAATATGACTATGTCACCAAGTGAGTGCCATTATAATTTTCTTGGTGTGAGCATGTTGATGGTACAGCCTTCCCATATTTCCAGACTGATGGGGAGCATGCAGCCAGAGTGTGTTGGTCATGCAGCCTCTTCATTGCAACAAACTGCTTGTCAGTTTAGTTTTCATACACTCCAACAATGATTGCCCGTGAATCACATGGGTAAAAGATTTCTTTGTAGGAAAAAAAAATTAAATCTTGCACTGACTTCACAATGGAGATAACTAAGGCGCTCTACCATGCCTGCTGGATCTGTAATTGACTATTCTACCTTATTCTCAACTTGCCCAAACAAGCTCCATTTGCGCTCCACATTCTCCTAGCTCATATTTTGATTTTTTCTTAACACTTTGCTGTTTTGTGGATGAATGATTCGATAGAGTTACAATCATATAACCCTCTTACTGCTACCTCATGGAGTTTCTCTGTGCCTTTTAATGGTGGCTACCATAGGGGCTTTGGCAGCCATGCAAATCATAACTGTCATAACTTACATATGCAAGCAAAGGAAATGAGCGCAACCACCTTCCCAGGAGGATTGTAAGATCAGATATACTGCAACAGCACTGGCTGTGCTCTTGCCAGTAAATTTGTTCCTTAGTACTGTTACAGTAGCACTGTACAGTAGCGCTTATTAAGAAAAAAAAAAGAATCCCCTGGCTCGTTGCTTTATGACAGCTGCATACAAATGACAGCATGGGATTGTTAAGCTGCTTTTATTTCATTCCCGTTTAATTTTTCATTACTTCTACCTTCTGATTTTTTCTCATGCCCTTGTGCGCCTGTCTCCCTATAGGTGCCTTGAATGCAGCACAGAATCCTTATGCCCCTCCAAGTTTTATGAGTTGGACCTCAACATCAAAGGCCTTAGGCACTTGGAAGAGGCTCTCAATCAGTTCCTCAGGGCAAGTCCATCTTATGCTTTTAACAAGGTCTGCAACAGCAACTCATAAGTTACGGTGCTTGCTGCTGAGATGATCATGGGTCTGAGTCCTGGCGGCAGCAGCAGCATTCTAGTGGTGGTAATGTGCACCTTAAAGAGGCCTTGGCAACAAATTTAGCTTGAATTATGCTTTTCATGTTAAACCGCACACGTCCCACAGGAATCTGGCAGAATGAGTACATTCCATGGTAACAACAAAATTCAAACAGTGCTAGACAACAGGACCAGAAAGAGGAGGAGACAAACACGGCGCTGACATGGCAAACACAGACAGACATGGCGCCGTGTTTGTCTCCTCCTCTTTCTGGTCATGTTGTCTAGCGCTGTTTGAATTTTATTGTTACCATGGAACACCAACTTGCCCAATCCACTGCCCTTCTGAGTACATTCCGTGTGGTAGAAAATTTGTATTCCAAATTTGAATTTATTTATGTCACATGTTGACCCCTAAGCAGTCAGGCACTACTAATGGGTGATTATTAAGTGAAGTGCGTTCTGCATGGTCCATGTGTGCGGTACATACTTGGTTTCAGTTTCGCAACACAGTGTTTTGCATTTGCTCCCTGCATAGTGGTAAAAATGGCTGGTCATGATTGCCGTGTTTTGTTTGCTCTTCGTCACATCCAGGAGGAGAAATTGGAAGGTAGCAACCAGTACAGCTGTGGGGTGTGCGGCGGCAAGCGCAATGCAGTGCGCTGTATTCGATTGCGCCGCCTGCCACCTGTGCTCAATCTGCAGCTGCTGCGCTTTGGCTTCGACCGGCAGGCTGGCTGCCGCAAGATCAACACTGCACTGCAATTCACCGAGACTCTGGACTTCAGTTCCCACCTGCGAAAACCGGGTATGTGCTGCTAAACAGAGGCGCTAGATTAGCTGATTGATAAAGTATTCATTAAACACTCTTCCTTTGTTAATTTCACAGTAATAGGTTGGTTATTAGAAAAGAAAATGAAGCTCAATGTTAGTATGTCAGTGTGACATTACAGATTTTAAAGTCTTTTCCTTATTTGGGTCTCTGTGATTCCGTAAATGTTTTTGAAACTTGCTAAGCTCAGTCCTTGTTTTTTTTTTCTTCAGAATTTGATGTAGCCCATCTTTATACTAATAAAAATTTAACTATGTGCAAGCAGATGCCATCAAAATTCATAACGTCAGGGGGAACTGGCATGAAATCTTCAAGGCAGCAGCACCATCCATCTTTTGTTTTTGTATCTTTTCGGGCTTATTAAACCACCTCTCACAGTAAAATTACCGTAGCTCTCTTAGTATTTAGTATTTATTTAGCTCTCTTAGTATTAGCTCTCTTAGTATTTACTAATACAGCCAAAATTATTTTTCTCTTTGATGTCCCTTTAAACTATCGCTCTGTCAACAGCATTGAGATGAGCAAGTGCCATGTGTCGCAGCAGGTGTGGCTTGCACGTCTGCACACATTCATAGTAATCTAATGGGCTGACAGGGTGCTACGAGTCAGAAGCTATGCTTTAGGACTGGAAACAAAATGTCAGAGGTTCCATTCCTCTCATACACATACACTCAGCTTCTGTGCGCTAAAATGTCACCCACATTGAAAGGAAGCTGGGCAATTAAGACTCATTGGCAACCCTGTACTGTAACATACATTAGAACCAAAGTGTAGCCTCTTGGACATCAAAATTCCTTATCTTTGTTCACAGTGCCATGAAGCTTCTAGCTAGAGGCTGCTTTTACTCAGCACAAGATCATGCTTGTGTGGTTCATTAGCAGGAAGACATGGAAGTGTAGTGCCCTTCTCAACAGACAACATGTCAAATGGGGTAACATGAGCTTAGTTATTTTTGATGATAATCCTAGTGGGGTTCATTACTTCTAATTAATTGAAACAGGTATTACATCCTTGGCTATCTTACCATGCTCTTGAACCCATTTCAGATTTTGTGAATGTAAAAAGTGCCTTCACTAGTTGAATCTTATTTCCCATCCACACCTATTTCCTGCCAGAACAAGAGTGCTCTTTCATGGCCATGAGCTGCCGTCTTTTAATGCTGTATAGACGTGGAACGGCTACACCCTTAAAGGGCCCCTCACACCAAATCTGGCCATTTTAAGCTGACAAGTGCCGTGCATGCAGTGTGCACTAACGATTGTGTCTGCTAAGTATTACATGCTACATCCCACCGACAGAGCTGAAATTTCAAACCGAACATCATTTGCCCTTCTCCTCGCGGGAGCCATGATCCCAGCCGGAGAGTCGACGCATATCACACAAGTGCACCTACGCACATGGCAGTGCTGTGACGTCGCTCACAGTGGCACGTGATTTCGAGAATTATTCAAGGCAACATCTGTTATTTGTGTAATCTGTTGCTTCAATAGACGAATTAAAAATTAGAGAAATAATAAAACACACAAACCGAAGGTCTGTGGGTTTTTGTTTGACTTCGCACCGAGGCAAGAGAGATTACTTGCATTTTGTCTGCTTGTTCCCATGTCGTGCAGTCACGCTTTCAGACACCAAAACTATCTCATTTTCTACTGTGTTCTAGCACAAGATCATGCTCTGTGATCCGTTTGTGTCTGCCTCAGTGTTTGTGTAGCGCTGACTTATACTACTAGTTGGGTGTTCTCGTGTACAGTACACAAAATCATGGGCTGCATAAAAAAAGACAAACCCAGCAGCTTGTGCATAACACTGCCAGTGGAAGTGCATCGCGCAGCGAGAAAGTGAGGGAAAAAAATAAATGAAGGCAGGAACCATGATGTATGCATCATGCGATCTTCGAACTCCTGTATGGGAGAACACAGAAAACGAATTGACCCGCCGTGGTTGCACAGTGGCTATGGTGTTGGGCTGCTGAGCACGAGGTCGCGGGATCGAATCCCGGCCACGGCGGCCGCATTTCGATGGGGGCGAAATGCGAAAAACACCCGTGTGCTTAGATTTAGGTGCACGTTAAAGAACCCCAGGTGGTCAAAATTTCCGGAGTCCTCCACTACAGCGTGCCTCATAATCAGAAAGTGGTTTTGGCACGTAAAACCCCAAATATTATTATTACAGAAAACGAATTTCACTTGCATAGGCTAGATGGAGCAATTTGAGAGAGTGTCTCTCATGGCAGTGGCAGTCGCCTTCTGAAATCATGGGTTCGCGGCACTGAAATACAGTAGAACCTCGTTAATATGTTCCCATTACATATGTTTTCCTAGTGCCAACATTTGCAATTGAAAACACAAAAAATGGCCCAGTCTCTAGAGTTACACTCATTTTTTACTGGTTCATATGTACTCGGAAAACACAATTTTTTGGCACCAACGTTCAGTACGTCGCCAAACTGCAATCGTATGATACGTTTTCCGGCTGCTAGATCCCACGGAAACAAGAAAATACGTAAGGCGCGCGCGATCGAGAACAGTATATAGCTGCCCACCGCAGCAGCTTCACCGCAATACTTGCCCGCCTGTCTCGCATGAAAACGCCGGCGTGCAATCAGTTTCTCATTTCAGTAACAGTAAATCTTCTCTGGGGTCGTCGCACGCGGAATTCACAGTTATCACCACCAATCCTACTGCGCACGCTTTTAATAGGCAATAACCAAAACACGCCGCCACCCTTCCCTGCTGCAGGCTGCGATCGTATACATTTCCAGCCGCTAGATCCCATTTGAACAAGAAAAGAGGCGAGGTGCGCGCGATCGAGAACAGTATATAGCCGCCCATCTCAGGTGAAAACGATGGCGCGCACAGTTTCTTATCCCAGTACCAGCAAATCTCCACCCAGGGTGTCGCACGCTGCATTCGCAAAATAGGTGAAGATAAACATCTTCACCTATATGTCTTACGGCACATGGCACGTAGTGCCATTGGTAGCGTACAGCACGCTTTTAGTAGGCGATAATCCAAACACGCTGCCGTTTCTTGCTGCAGGTGGCACGATGTGGGCATCATGCTTCACTTCGGCAGCATCTGGTGTTGCCCACCAGCTCGAATTCATTTCGGTTTCCTGTCGCCCTCTTAGAACACCATGCAATAGGAAAACAACAAAACGGATCTCGGGCCGTAAAAGCACTACCAGCTTGACGTGCATCAGCGTCTCGCGCTGCAACAACCCGCGGGATGCTTTGCATTACGTAGACGTCAAAAATAATTGAGTCTGTCAAATTTTTTTTAGTTACTTCGCATCGTACGTTTTCCCGGTTAGTATGTTCTTTCTTGCGTTTTTTTCCAAAATGAATGAACGAGGTTCTACTTTATTTCTATCTTGGCTATTAATGAACCAATTTGAAAAAATTCTTGCGGTAGAACGCCCCTAGAGGGCGCGTATAGTAAAATCTCGTTAATTCAAAATTTTGGATAATTCGAAGTAGTCGCCGCAGTCCGTCCAACAATGTATTAAAAGCAATATGTAAGGCATCCCACTAATTCACACTCAAATCCGCACCACCATTGATAATTCGAACTCCGCGCCATCGTGGATGGGGAGAATGCTAGTGTGCGGGAGCACGATCGTCGCCGCGCAGCTTTGCTCTTTCCATCTGTGGCCATCTGTTTCAGGTCGGTTCTCTCCACCTCTCGAGACCTTCAAGATAAAAAAGCGATTGCACTGCTGCGTTTTTTATTTAATTTTTAATTGTGGTAGCGATTATATGGACATTCCAAGCGCATTTCTGCAGTCGGCGTCATTGTCAGCGCGCCCTATGCAACATGTGCGAGTGAAAGCTTGCATGGGGAGCTGAAGGAGCCGACGGTCGCGGCTCAATCTCGCCCACGTGAAAGGGACGAATGTGAAGAGGAAGCGCGCCGTCTTCTCTCGCGCGCGAGGCACCCAACATTGCGAGGCACCAGGGAGTGGGGGCGGCCGTTCTCTCCGGCTGCAACTGTGCATGTGGCGGCTGCATGCGGTCGCGCGGCCATATCTTGAGAGCAAGCTGCATTGGGGGCAGAGTCTAGTTGCGTCGGCGGCTCATAGCTTTGTGCGTGCTGTGCGTTCTCGGCGCTCACTTTGCGTTGAAGCGACAGACAGCACAAATGTCACTTCGCTCACTGCTGTTGCCGCGTTTCCTCATGCCAGTGTTTTGACAGTGAGTGTCCGTAGTCATTGGGTGTGATGTGTTCATGTTTGCTGTGTGTGCTGACACCATGCTTAGTATTTTAGTCAGCAAGCGAATGTTTACATGTTGATGTGGCCGATAAAAATACTATCCTTACTTCATACAGTTGCCTGCTAATTTGCTATCGCAATCGATGCTGCGCCTTTCGGGCGAAACTGCGTCTTCTCTTTTTCTTTCTTTTCTTCATGCCACATCTTGGAGGCTATGCCATTTATCTATGAGGTGTTCTGCCTAGAAGCGGCACCAGGTAATGTCTATAACATGGCAGCTGTGACGTTTATCGGCGCTCGCAGTAACAAAAAGCATAGCCTTTGAGATTCGTGGCTATTACTCAAAGGGAAGCATAGCTGGGATACGTGTTTGGACACCACTTATGCGTACAGTGAAACTCAGCACCGTGCAGCCGGTGCATCTACGAAAGTACAATGGAGACCAATATCGCAGCAGGTTGTGATATGTTTCGAGAATGCATTTTAGGAGTGCAGCTCTTGTTCCTGCGGCGCGCGTCGGCACGCGTCGCGTGTGGCCAGTCACGCTGGTCGTTGGTCACGCCAATGCTTCGAACTATAGACGTTGTTCTCACCAACTTGACGTAGCGTGTGCGTGCATGCACTCACACTGTGTCGTACTATATATGCGCCTTAACTGAGCGATTTTTTTCTCTTTCATTAGTTCGAATTTTGTATAATTCGAATTTTCGTAGCATCCCCACGGAATTCGAAATAACGAGCTTTCACTGTAACAACTTTCAGCATATAACCAAAATTTGCTATGTGGCGTGGTGAGGGGCCCTTTAAAAGAATGTAAAAAAAAAATTGAATTGAATTATGGGGTTTTACTTGCCAAAACCACTTTCTGATTATGAGGCACGCTGTAGTGGAGGACTCCGGAAATTTTGGCCACCTGGGGTTCTTTAACGTGCACCTAAATGTAAGCACACGGGTGTTTTCGCATTTCGCCCCCATCGAAATGTGGCTGTCGTGGCCGGGATTCGATCCCGTGACCTCGTGCTCAGCAGCCCAACACTATAGCCACTGAGCAACCACGGCGGGTAAATAAAAAAAAAAAATTAAATTTTATTCATCTAGAAACTACATTGCAAGTTTCAGTTGTAAAAAGTGTAGCCTTTGTGTGATGGCAGCAGCAAAGCCAGCCTAATTGTGCTGTACAGCGTCCTGCCTCTTTTCTCACACTTTAGGCTTCATGCCATCATTTTGAATAAAATGTACTAACTGAAAGTCATGTCATAGCTTTAGGTGAGCATTGGCACATTTTGTATTTGCTGGCATTATACAGGGTGTTTTTTTTTTTTACCTGCACCAAACTGAAAATTTGGTGCAGCTAAAAAAGCACCCTGTATATTACAGCTTTATATATATTGAGGTTATAGAACTCGCTGACGTAAGTTGTGTGTGGCCGAAACAAGCCTGGCCTAGTCTTCTGTTGTGATGTTGCCCATGGCCCATGTTGGAGCCCATGTATGGTAGCACTGCTATAGGGTATAAGGTGTGCATCTTTGGTTATGCAGCAGGCAGCATGGTCTACACCTTGATGGCAGTGCTGATTCATCAAGGGTCGAGTGCCAACTCCGGCCACTATGTGGCCCACATCAAGGATCGAACTTCAGGCTCATGGTACCTTTTCAACGATGATGGTGTTTGTAAAATGCGTGGGCGCCATCTACAGCTCAACACAGATGAGGAAAACCCAACACGTCCACAAGGCACTGGCTCAGGTAAGCTATTCAGCGTAGGGGGATAGCTGCAGAACAACATTTACAGTCAAATTTATGTGCTCTGAAAAAATAAGAGTCATTATATGGTCATGACTTTAGAAAAATACAAATATACAATCTTGTATTGGCATTTACAGATGACGCAAGTGAGCCCAAGAGACTGGCCAAGGGAACCCACGACTCTACGGGGGCATATATGTTGGTCTATCAAAAAAGTGGTCACACAAATTGTGAGTATCAGCAAGAGTTGCACTGCTTGCTGTTCTGTATCCGTTTGAACAGGTTACAGAGGCTCCTCCTATAACTAGCGATGAAGTTAGACGGGCATCACAAGACGTGAAAAGGGGGAAAGCGGCAGGAGAAGATGTAATAACAGTCGATTTAATCAAAGATGGAGGAGATATCATGCTAGAAAAGCTCACTGCCCTTTATAGGCAGTGCCTCACGACTTCTGTACCAGAGAACTGGAAGAATGCAAACATTATACTAATCCACAAGAAGGGAGATGTTAAACAATTGAAAAATTATAGGCCTATAAACTTGCTTTCAGTATTATATAAAATATTCACGAAGATAGTTTCCGATAGAATAAGGGCAACACTTTACTTCAGTCAACCAAGAGAACAGGCTGGCTTCAGGAATGAATACTCTATAAGGGATCACATCCATGTCATCAATCAGGTAATTGAGAAATCTGCAGAGTACAATCAACCTCTCAATATGGCTTTCATAGATTAGGAAAAGGCGCTTGATTCAGTGGAGACAACAGCTGTGATAAAGGCATTGCGTAATCAAGGAGTACAGGAGGCATACATGAATATCTTGGGAAATATCTACATAGATTTCACAGCTACCTTGGTCCTCCACAAGAAAAGTAAAAGTTAGCTATCAAGAAAGGGGTCAGGCAAGGAGACACAATCTCTCCAATGCTACTCATTGCATGCTTGGAAGAAGTATTCAAGTTTATTAAACTGGGAAGGCTTAGGAGCGAGGATCAACGGTGAATATCTCAGCAACCTTTGGTTTGCAGATGACATTGTCCTGTTCAGCAACGCTAGGGACGAATTGCAACAAATGATTGAGGACCTTGACAGAGAGAGTATAAGAGTGGGGTTGAAGATTAATATGCAGAAGACAAATATAATGTTCAATAACCTGGCAAGGGAACATTCAGCCTCTAGAGTTTGTGAAGGAGTATGTTTAGCTTGGTCAATTACTCGCAGGAGACCCTGATCATGAGAAGGATATTTACAGAAGAATAAAAATGGGTTAGGGTGCATACAGCAGGCATTGTCAGATCCTGACTGGAAGCTTACGACTATCATTGAAAAGCAAGGTGTGCAATCATTGCATTCTACCGGTGGTAACATAGGGGGCTGAAAGTTGGAGATTGACAAACAAGCTCAAGAACAAGTGAAGGACCGCGAAAAGAGTGATGGAACGAAGAATGTTAAGCATATGTTAAGAGACAGGAAAAGAGCGGTATGGTTCATAGAGCAAATGAGGATACCTGATATTCTAGATGGCATTAAGAGTAAGAAATGTAGCTGGGCAAGCCATGTAAGGCGTAGGCTAGATAACCGTTGGACCATTAGGGTTACAGAATGGGTGCCAAGAGAAGGGAAGTGCAGTCGAGGACTGCAGAAGACTATGTGGCGTGATGAAATTAGGAAATGCCCAGGCACTAGTTGAAATCAGTTGGTGTAGGACAGGGGTAATGGAGATCGCAGGGAGAGGCCTTTGTCCTGCAGTGGACATAAAATAGGCTGATGATGATGCTGAAACATAAGAGAATGTAAGTTTGGGCATGTTGGTATTTCATTTTAGCTTTTAGCACTCAACAGACACAGGGACAATTCGTCTGCATCTGTCTTAACTGTCCCTGTGTCTCTTGTGCGCTAAAAGGTAAGATTAAATAAAAAACAAAAATAATTTAGATTACGCGACCTCCAACACTAGGCACATGGGAAGACAGCACACACGAAGCCACCAGCTATCTTGGCTCGGGCCAACTTTGCACCTGCCACAAATTACCTCCAAGATAGGGCGTGCCAGCTGTGTGTGCGCTCAGTCACACAAACAGCCAGCGCAGCCACAACTGGGCTAAAGGAGAAGACTAGCGCTCACCTGCGCCTTCTCCATAGCACATGCTTTATCACATTACACACAACAATCACGGCTGGCCGAGTGGTGGAAGCGGAGGAAACCGCGATTGCCATGGCCATGCATGCGGAAGCGAATACCGTCATCAGCGACAGCAAGCAGGTCATCGGCAATTTCGTCCGCGGTATAATTTCCAAACAGGCGTACCATGTCCTCACACGACGCCCCCTAAGTGGCTTGAAAACCCTCGTGTGGACCCCCGATTACGCGGCTGTGCCCGGCAACGCGTCCGCTCACAGTTTGGCTCCAGATCTAGCGCGCTGAGCCTCGTCCGCGGATGCGGACGGCGTGAATGAGGAGAAGAGACACGAGGAACCCTGTGAGACTTATCATGAAATAGCCCATGGGTATCGCTTGAGGCATCGCGCGCTCCCACCACCGGCCAAGCAACTCGATAAAATGCAAGCGGTCGCGCTTCGGCGACTTCAGACAAACACATACCCACACCCAAAGTACATTAACAAATCATAGGGGGCAAGGAAAGCGACCAATGTAGGCTCTGTTCAGAAACAGGAACACTCACACACATAATGTGGGAATGCACCTCACCCCAGTTTTCTCATACCCCCGTCAGCAGCGAGACTGACTGGACAGCCTGGCTCAGTTCTGGGGACGTCGACTGACAGCTTGAACTGGTGGACTGGGCGGAGAAGGCCAAGCAGGCCCAGAGCCTTACTTGAGCCCAATCCCTCAGCCACGTCCCCCTTTACCCTTCCCCCTTCCCCCCTTTCAATAAAGTTTCTCACCGCCACCACCACCAACAATGGAAAGAGAGCTCTGCGGTATCCTGAAGCGAACAGTAACATCCTTTTCCCTGTCGATCAAGATCACTTGCAAGATAGTAGCCTTGTCCTTAAGCGAGAGGGCCTTGTGTTTAATGCTACTGCCCTACCACCTGTACCGCTACTCATACTTGTCACTTGTTAACAAGTCGCAAATCAACACCAAATCAAGTGGTGTCGCAAGGCACATGCAGAATACGGAACTGTGCTGCATAGAATGCTTGATATGATACCCCAAAACGTGTGCCCCTTTGTGCTTCTGATCAACACCGCACTCGCCATCTTATGGCCTCTGAGATCTCGCGGTACACTGCCGCTGCCGGAGAAAACACTGCTCTGCTGCAGCAGCCTCTTTTTGTCATGCAGCGCGCGATTTGAAAGGTGTGTTTGCAAACAGCCTCATGTGAGTCAACCAATTGGCCACTGGAACCTGCAGTAGGTTTAATTTATTGCCTCAGCCTTCCTTTGTGGCAGCAGTGAAATTTCATGATATATAAATTGTGGATAGAGACGCTTCATTATGTAGAGGTTGAATATGTGTGGTGTTCTATAGATGTGGAAGTTACAAAAAGTAAATACTTCGTTATATCTAGGTTTAATTGTATAATTCAACAGAAAAAGTGATGATGGTATAATGTCTACTCCTATCTTTGTCGTGAAAGGAAAAGAAAAATGCTGTTCTTTTTCCTCTGCATGCTAGAAACCATTGGAAAAGTGGTAAAATACTCATGATGGTGGTGGGCTCATCAAAGCCAAAAAGTGGTGATTGCTCATGTTTATGTGAGGTTGTCAAGATCCCTTAGAAGTTTCAATGGTTGGCCTGTATTGATAGAGAAATTTTATATGAAGCTGATACAAAACCTTTTATATAAAGAAAGGCAGGGCATGCTTGCAACACAGTGGTGTAGTAATACTGTGCCAATTTTACAAAATGTGTTCCATGAGCAAAGTTACCACATGGTGTTGCAACGAAGAGAGAGGTATAGGAACAAGTGCCTGTCATTAAGTCTTTACTTATAGTACATGGTGGCACGTAGTGCACACATCTAAACGGTGTGTGCGATAGGCAGTACAGCAACAGCTTGGTGTTTTTGGCTTGTTGGCAGGCTAGTTCACTTCACTTCATAGTGAATGTCAGACAGCACCAAAGGCAGAAAGGCCAGAATTAAGCATCAGCCAACGTGCAACTCTCTGCTGGATGCTGTTGTGGCTTTAGCCCAGATGTTCATTCAAAGCTGGAATCAAGGACCACTGCTAACAGGCTGCTGGTGTGAACTGTGATGCTATGCCACTCGTTTAAGCAACCAAGCTTAGGTTGCTGATGGTGCTTATTCGCTGTTGTGCATCAACAAGCAGCATAAGGTGCAGCAGCAAGCACTGCTGCACCTTATGTCGGTTCCTTTAGCACCAAGCAGTGGCATTGCCACAGAGCATATTGCATGGATTTGTTTAGTCTCATCTTTTACATTTATACTGCAGCTGTCACCGTGCTCTTGTCCACAAATATAGCAGCTGAGCAAACTAAATTGCTCTAAAATCTGCTGCAGACATTGCATTTACAAAATGTCCAATTTATTTTGTTCCCGAAAGGCTTCCACATCAGATGCGGTAGAAAGCTAGAAAGTGAGCACAATAAAATATTAAAATGAGCAAGAATGCGGAGCGCACTTTTGCATTTGTCTTTTCAATCAGAACGACTCTTGGGCTTTTGAACTTGGCCCTCGGAAACTAAACACAGCATCAAATGGTTCTGCTTTACAGTTTTCGGTAGTATTATGAAAATAATGAGCCCACTCGGAAGCCTGTAAGCTTTTTTTCTATCCTGGTACACTCTGGTTTCAACAGCTACAACAACAGAGTAGCGTCGGACGAGCAGGAATCTTTCCATTGTTTTACCAACAACTTCGGCTGAAAGTGAAGACAAATATGTCCATCTAGTGTGTGAAACCCAAAGCAACTAGAAAATAGCCTTTAATGTGCTACCATTTATGAAAAATAGCCAGAGACAGCCGTTCTTTGAGTGGCCAATGAATTGCCGGCTGCGGAAGCGAATGGGTTAACGCCGTTTCAAACCTGTGGCCATGGCAAAAAGTCAGGAAAATTGGGTGACGAAGATTTCTTGCATCTAAAATATCAGACGTTCTTATAGATTAACTCTACAGGGTACGTGATAGTGCTGCGAAGATGTCCGAATTATCGGACATGCCTGAAAAATTGGGCATCCGGAAAGTCAGTTGACTGCATTCATATGCTACAAAACACAAGTCAACATGTCATTTGGTCGTTTTGCCTTTTTTTTTTGATACAGTGAAATAATACTGACCTACTTCATCCAAGTGGAGAAGTAACGAATGCTTTGCTGATGTGTTATAGGTATCTCACTTCTACACTGTGACAAAAGTTACCGTTTGTGGCATGGTTGGTGCTGCCATCTGTGATGTAAAAAGAATGTATTTATGTTCATCAGTTTTTTAAAATCATCTTGTAAAATCAGTGACCGTGTGACCTTACCTGCAAATGTCTGTGTATGTCTTAACGATAGCAAAATGAGCAGAAACTCTTTCTGCCCTGTGTACATTGTGCAGCATTCCCAGCCGACCAGGACTCCTTTTGGGCTTTTGTGCTGCCTAAGCTTGTGCAAGATGCCTTGGACACTGACAATGCCATATTTGAGCAGTGGGTGGCTGAAATGGAAGCTATGCGGGTGAGTACCACGGCCAACATCCAAACCTCTACGCGGTGTCTCAGGCAGTGTGGGGAAGCTGCCTAAGCTGGGGGAATCAACACTGCAAGTGTAAATGGCATGCAAAAATAGGAAAATGGTCCATCCTGCTGCATGCTTCTCTCCTACGTTCAGGTTCAAGTCAATTTAGACTGTCTGATATGATGCCATTTCACATTGTACCTTGTCTCATGTTATTGTTCTGTGTTGTGTAACAAGAATGTGCCCAGTTATATATTTCGGTATTTTTTTTCTTTTGTTTTGAATTGATTACACAGTGTATTCCTAATGCACTCTTGCTTAAAGGCGATGTCTTTGTACAAATGTACAGAAGCGGCAGATGTAGGCTTCCCCGTCTGCATCTGCAACTCGGCCGAAGGCAGCAAACGATCGTGCGACGCACGCAAGCGGGGTCGCTAGCGCATCCCGTGCTCTTGCACAAGATGTTCCCAACAGAGCATGACACTTCATGCCCGTTTTGCAGATGATCAAAAGGCACTTTAGCACACATCCTTGCAGAGTGCACTAAGCTTAACCCCCCCGAGCGATGGGATACCTTGTTGTCCAGCCCTGGCCTACCGACCCAGCTCGTGCTGGCGGCTAGGGGCCAGGAACTGCTGGACGCATATGGGACCTGAGAAGAAGGTTTCACCCAACCTGGTGCCAGCGCGCACCAACCTTTACTAAGGGCTCAATAAAAGTTGGTTCTCTCTCTCTCTCTGCTTAAAGGGACACTAAAGGCACATATTAAGTCAAGCAAAAATTATAGATTAGTGCTCGAGAATCTCTAAGGTGTCAGTACTATCGCGAACAGAGCCTTAATAATTGAGAAATTGAGTTAAATACAGGACATGATTAGAGACTCACCCGGGACATTCAAGTACTTGCCCGATGACGAAAGCACTCCTCAGTTAAATTCTGTCACTAGTACTCAACCACTCGTTCCACAAAACATCCTTGTATTGTATTATAAAACAAAATAAAATGCTACTTGTTCACTTCTGTTTCACTTTTAGAAAAAAGAACTCATTGAAGTTTCCCTCAACAACGACGCGGGCGGTAAAAAGGTTTCGTTTTCGCACCACTCTGTGTGTCCCACGTTTTCTCGTTTCAGTAGTTATCGCGTAGTGTTGCACTGGTTTTGCTGGCTCGCGAAACTCGGATAAACTGCAAGTAGCAGAGAATTCAACTTCCATGCGATGTCGCGGGATGCCCGAACGGTCTGCACCACTTGACCAAAAAGAAGCTGCAACGGCAAATCTGCTGCTCTGTCGTGGCTCGGTTCCACCGTCTGTCGGGCGTTGTTTTATTCACCGATGGCAGCAAAGGGTGGTGATGGCATATGCAACGTCACCACTCCCCCGATTGGGTGGCGGGAGATTTTAATTTCGAAAAAGGTATTCGGACCATTCAGATGCAATTTTCTCGTAAACTAAGTGTCTTCTTGGCAAGAAACCCGCGTTGCGAGTTTTCTGAAATGGTATTCAAACTGTCCACGTTGACTTAGTATTTGCCTTTAGTGTCCCCTTAAAGCCTGGCACACAGGCTGGCATTAAGCACTAAATAAATAAAAGATGTGAGATGTGCCATTCTTTACCCCATCCTATAATAGGCCTCAAGGTCATCCCTGCCAAAAGAAAAAAAGAAGATAGGATTTCACCACCAAACAAAACACAGAGCGAGCAATGCTGCCTCTGGAGATTTTTGCATAGCAAGAAAAGAAGGGAGATAGAAAAGAAGGCTGCAGTTGCAAGTGTTGGGGTCTCTGCGAAAATGGAGTTGGGCCCTCATCTTCAATATGGGATATGGCAGGAGATGAGTGTCTCCTATGGGTGCTGGCTGAGGCAATGAGAGAGAGCCTCTTTCATGGGAAGGGTTGCTCACCTCCTCGCACCATCACCTCTCAACTTTAATTCGCTTCCATCGTGACTACTACTAAACCCTTACTGAAGATCCTTTTGTTAAGAATGTACCCTGATGGCGCTTTACAACTTTTTCTGTATAACCAAAATTTCCAACGAGGTTTGGTGAGGGACTCTTTGCTAGTCACATAATTTAACCTTGCTGTTCTTTTCTGTCTATCATTTTCAGCTGCATTTGGCTGGTGTGACATAGCAAAAACTTTGCAGTAGTGACAGTCACATTTAACAGGAGAGGGTGTTGTTGCCATTTGCTCACGGGAAAACTGAAATTAGCAACCTCATTCATCAGAAAAGTATTTTTGAGTAATGAAAGTGCTTATATGCATGTGGATCTGGCAAAGCAGCTATAGAACTTTGCTTTTGCGCAATGGTCTCATAAAGTTAAACCATGACCGTGTAACATTTTCACTGCGCATAACACTTCTAGTTGCTTCATGCAGGGCAGAATAAACTTAAGAGAGAACCCATGAGCTTCTTTGTTAAGAGGCCCATGGTTTCTTAAGCATATCAAGAAGATTGAGAAAGCCAGGACTGCACTGTGAGCGATGGAATGAAAGATGGTACACATAGGCATAACATCAAGAGACAGAAAGGCACAGCAAAATGGATTAGAGAGAAATGAGGATTTGTGATATTCTAGTTGAGATTAAAAGAAATAAATGGGACTTGGGCAGGTCATGTAGTGCATAGAACAGGTAACTGTTGCTTTATTAGTTGCAGAGTGGGTGCAAAGGGAAGGGATGTGCAGTGGAGGACGGCGGATAGCTAGGTATTATGATGTATTTAAGAAATTTGCAGGTATTTGATGAAATCAGCTGGTGCAAGACAGGTGTAAATGGAGATTCTGGGCGAGGCCTTTGTCCTGCAATGGACATAAATAGGCTGATGATGATTATGAAGCTATTTTCTGTCTCTCCTTTCCCTCCCTAATCGTCACCGACAATTTGTCTCGCAGGCGGACAAGGTGTCTGCTGGCCGAGCTCAACAGAAAGAGGTGCGCTCCCTATATGAGCAGCTGCCCGTCATTGAAGGTGCTTTTGCCTCTTTTTCTCAGGCGCCATCAGCATTCAGCATTGCTGGAGAATGTGCTCTTGAATAGCTTACTCGTTACACGCTCTAGGTATGGCATGCAGAGACAGAGCCTAAGACTGGGCATCAATTTGTTGGAGCACTCGTCACCGTTGCCCGACTCTTTTGCCTCTTTTGTTGTGCTCTAGGGCAAGACCTAGTGCCCCCAAAGTCTATTTTAAAGGGGCCCTGAAATGCTTCTTTGCCATAGTAAGAAAACTTTACCAATCTGTCGTAGAGGCTGCTGTGAACATGTGAACCAAATATCACTGCACTGCATGCAGCAGGGAATTTACCATCTGCTGTAAAACACAGCAAAAAAATGGGCTGCTCTCGCTTCCGCAATGCCGTCACGCAGTGTCATCGAAAGCAGCTAGCCCACCAGCGCTATTGGCTGATTTTGTGATTGCGAGAACATACTCAATAATACATAATTGCTAGTTTTGAGTTAAATGAATGAAAAGTATATTTAGTAAAACTTGTTGCTGAGCTAGTTAGTCCATGACTTAAAAACAAAGGTTTCGGCACTAAGCAGACGAGGACGAAGTGAGACACTAACGACATATATGGACGCCCACATATGTCATTTGTGTCTCACTTCGTCTTCGTCCGTAACCTTTTTTCTTTTTAAATATATATATATTATGTGTGCAATCTCAAAAAGGCAGGAAAGTCATTTCATTCTTGCACTGTGCATAGCTGTGTCCTCTGTGCGTCGTCTGTGCGCAACAAGCCCTTTCGTTTTCGCAGCACTCAGCTTTTTTTTTGGCCAGGGCTTTGCCCTCTTGGTTACTCCTCTGTGCAGCCTCCAGCACGCAAGTGGAGGCAAAAAGAGAGAAAAAGCTGGGTATTGGAGCAATCGGTTAACTTAGAGTTCAAGGGTTCGAAAAATGTTTGCAGGATGAGTTTCCTGAGACGACACCCTTTAATAGTTCGGCCATTCTATGATTAGTTAGAAAACTGTTTCAGGGCGCCTTTAAAAGCTACTGTTCAGTCTTCTACGATTTCATTTTTCTTGGTTTGAACTGATATATTTTTGCGTGTAGCACTTCTTGCAATTGTTAATTGAAATATGACCGCAAGTAAGTAGCAAAATAGCCATTATGCTGAGAAATTTGGGTTTATCTTTTAAGATCCGCTGTAGAAAAGGGAGAGGTGGTTTTACTGCCTCACTTTTGAGTGGTATGGGCAGTACATATACTGATTAGTGCATGCAATAGCTTAATAAATGTCTCCTCATGTGCATCTATTGCTTTCTCTTTCATGATCCAAGTTTCACTATCGAGCCAAAAAGAGTAGTTGCACTAATTGGTAACACCACTATATGTACCGTATATACTTGCATAATAAGTGCACCCCCAACTTTGCTCTTGAAAATTAGGATTTTTGTCCTCCCTCACATAGTAATCACAGCCCCAACGTTGCTCCTGTGCAGTCCCATGTTCGAACGGTCGTACTGTAGTTTTTTCGGGAGACTAGAATCATTTGCTTTCTTACAAGAGCACTTATATTGATGCCTATCTCTGTGTTGGAAATACTTAATATAGTTGAGCCCACTTATAACAGCATTCAATTGCCACAAAAATTCCATTGTTATAACCGATAATTGCTACAACTGGGTTGCATGAAAAAAATCAAAATACGGGAATGGCAGAGCTGATGTGAGAAAACTATAATGGTGGGAAGGCCAGTGCCCCTCCACACCACTTTCCTCCATCCGGCTGCTGATTGTGTTCACTCGTTTAACTGCTTCCTGGGCGCTCCGATCGCATGTAAGAAGCCGCTGCTGTTGGCATTAAACAATGGCACTGCTATAACACCTGCAGAGAGGGGTCACGGGTGGCAAGCAATATGCGAGTACCACCGAGGCATCGCTTTGGTGTGCCCCAAAAGGGGCCTTTTAAAAATGCGAGAAGATTGCCACGGCAGCTTGTCAGCTCGAGAAATCTAGAAGAAACGCTGAAGCGAGATCACCAAAAGCATCTCGCCACGTACTTCTCACTGGCTCGCATGAGAAAACCCTATGTCCGTCAGCCTTGCATGCTCTACGCGAAGCTTGCCGATATCCTTCTCCAAGGCATCCAGGTGCTCCACATAGTGCAGCAGAAGGTTCCTTGCGAAAATGAAGCCCCGGAGGGACTGAATCATTTGCCGGGCCTCCTGTGAGGACAACGTTGAGGCAGCCTGCCTTACCGTGTCATTGCTGCCATCGTCACCATCGGTATCCAATGGCGATATTGCCTCATCTGTTAGAAGCACTTAGTTTCCGTATCTTAGCCATGCACTTTCTTTTCACCGGCAACGTCGTGCACTGCTGATGATCGGCGGGCGGATCAGCCATTTTCCGTTTCTGCGGCAAGTCAAACAAGGCTGGCAAACCATGTGGCCAGGAACGATTTCGACGCAACCAGCAAAGACGAACGTGAGCGATTAAGCTGTTTGCAGAACTGCGCTGAATGAGGAGCCAGTGAGCAACATGCGAGCAATGCAGTTGGTGCTGTCCATTCGTGTTTCGGAGGGTGGCACAGCCTAGAGCTATTGGAGCAGCCTATTCGTGTTTGGAGGGGTGGAAGGGCGACGGGAGAGAGGCAAGCGGAGAAGGCTAGAAAATGAGCGCGCGGCAGTCGTCGTAGCAGCGGGCCATTGTGCAGCGGCTCAAATTTCTCATTATCTTTCTTTTTTCTTTTCAAGGATTTCACATTTCACTACCTTTTGGCTTGGACACCCAGCAGCCAGACTTCATCATCATAACCGATAATGCGACATCGAGGCATTGTAGTAAACGGGTTATTTCACATTGGAAAACATACAAAAATTGACGGGGCAGCAGCTTCTCGCATTTCTATACTTATTTCTATATTGTTAAAACTGGTATCGTTATAAGTGGGTTCGACTCTAATGCCACGTAAGAAACGGCAGCAAAACCTGACAAGACAAGAGAACACTGACGGCAAGCATGTGGTAAGAACAGGCTGCACATTATCATGGTCGTTCGGGACCCGACAGAAAGAGCAATCACGGTAACACTCAGCCTGTTCTTACAGCGTGCTTCACCGGCACTGGTGCAAAGGCTTCTTGCAGACTCGAGAGAGCAAAAAACAGGCAGCTGCTCTCTGCAACAGAAGCTTTACTGCTGCTACATGGCATGCATGCAATGCGCGGCTGGGCGCTCTACGCGGGAGAGTCAAAGTGAAGGGTTGGCCGGTGCTTGGCTGACATAGACGGCACAGTCAGGCATAGTGTAGAGTTCATGTGTCTCTTGCTCACTTTTTGGCCTGTCTTTGGTTTCGCTGTGTGCGATGGGCCCTAAGTTGAGTTACACACTTGTTGCGGGAGAGAGAGTTTATCTGCTCACAAAATGAAAACACTGATCAGACACCAGTAAACTTTGACATGCCCATGATCAAGACGGCCGTGGAAAGAGGTGCATACGACGTGCTTGTCAAAACAACAGGTGCTGAAAAGCAGCACTTAACGTTATGCTTGTGATAACGGCAGATGGCCAGAAGCGGCTGCGACGACGAGTTGTTGCGTAACCACGATGTGGATGAGCCGGCTAGCGATCTGGACGACAGGTCTGGTGGCTTTGATACGCAGTAAAGTGCTATAGAAACACTGTTATGACTTGTAAATAGTACACATGTATTTTTAATGCAAAGCTAAGTTACGTAACACATTTCTCAAATCATTACCTTTGTACTTAACAATTATTGCTGTTTTGAAAAAGTTCCCATCAAGCTTACCCCGGATAATAACTTCCTCCCCCAACCTCAACTTTGCTGCGATATTTCATGAAAAAAAGCGCGTTCATTATGCGAGTATACAGTACGCCTAAGCAATTCATACACTACAATTTATACAAGTATCTGAATGTTAGTTTGTCTGTGATATGGTGTTGAGCAGTCCCTTCTGTGAATTAAAAAAGAATTAAATTATTGCGTTTTACGTGCCAAACCACGATTTCATTATGAGGCATGCCATAGTGGGGGACTCTGGAATAATGTGGACCACCAAGGGTTCTTTAACGTGCACCTAAATTTAAGTACACTGGCGTTTTTGCATTTCACCCCCATCAAAATGGTTTTTGATGGGGGTGAAAAATGGCATTTCACCCCCATCACTGTGGTCGGGATTAGATTCCGCGACCTCGTGCTTAGCAGCCTAACACCATAGCCACTAAGCAACCACAGTGGGTACTCCGGTGAGTGAATGCTATTTTCGCCCAAGCCTTGGTTATTATGAATTAAACAAATTAAGTGTTTTTTTTTAATAACAATTGGTAGGCACCCTTTAACAAATTTGTTTGGTCCCAAAAGTGTATACTCTGTAATTGTGCGACTTTCTTTAAAATTAAATTATCACAATTGGCAATTTAATTCAGTGGCAATATTTAATTGGGGTAATTAAAGACAGCCAGTAAAAAAATTAATAAAAATCACAATTTTTATTTTCTTTACTGGACAGTGATCTTGTCGTTCAAACGCATATTTTTTTTTTTTTTTTGTCCAATGTGAACTTGGCTGCCTAACAGGTTCTCCTATGATGCAAAAAATAAGTGGAATTAGGTGCAAGAGGTCATGTTACAGTTAAAGCTAGCCTTGCCTTAGCATTACAGATGGCTTGTTCTTTGTCATATTGTAATGTATATAGGATTCAACACTGGTGACCTCGTGAAGGTGGCCATGTCACGGGGGAAGGCAATGATCTTAACTTTAGCTGTCACACATTGTTAACTGTAGCCAGCGACAAGTCAAGAATCTGGGAGAGGCTTTTCTAAAGAAAGTGTGACATACCTGCCATTTATGCCTCTACTATAAAACTACTATTCAAGAAATAGTAGTTCCATTGCAAGTGCCAAATGAAGAGAAGGAGTGCTAGCTGTTTAGCAACAGTGAGCTTGTCCTGGTCGGGCACCGCACGCAGAAACATGCAGAATCTCCAAGTGCGGGGACGAAGAAGACAGCTCACTGCACCAATGATTCGTTTGAAGAGGGGATTATCAGAAGGATTTTATTTACCTTGTGCCCAAAGTGTCTCCTTGCCAACACCCCTCTGCCCGCCCCCTTTATGTGTCGGTGTGCATCACTGTCGAGATGTACTAGGAATGGTTGAATAAACTAATTCATCCGTTCACAAACCTATCACTCACACCTGATGCACAAGTAGCTTTCCCAGCAGGCCAAGTGGTTTCGTAATGAGGAAGTGTCCGAGGAAAGTGAAAGCGGGGACATGGATACAAAGGAAAAGAAAGGAGAGGAAGACTGTAAACAGGTGGTTTGCTTGCAAATGCATACATGTTCCATTTGAGGGACACAAGCCCCCACCACATTAGAGGAAAAATGCATGTGGTGCACTGGCAGCAGCTTTTTCTTGCAGCTGGATGGATCAGCCCTGGAGCGATATTTTGTGGCTTGCTGCACACCACAGACAGAGGAGACCAATGAGAGCGGCTAGTTCTGTGAGGGAGTACGTTTACCTAGGGCTAATTACTCACAGGGGACCCTGATCATGAAAAAGACATTTACGGAAGAATAAAAATGGGCTGGCACACACATGGCAGACATTGTCAGATCGATGTCAAGCCCACCAAAGACTGGAGGCTTACCGTTATATTTAAAAAGAAAGGTGTACGATCTGTGAATTCTACCCGTGATAACATATGGGGCAGAAACTTGGAGAGGAGACTGACAAAGAAGCTCGAGAACAAGTTAAGGACTGCACAAAGAGCGATGTCGAACAATGTTAGGCATAGTGTTAAGAGAATGGAAGAGAGCGGTGTGAATCAGTGAGCAAACGAGGATAGCGGATATTCTAATTGACATTAAGAGAAAGAAATGGAGCTGGGCAGGTCATGTAATGTGTAGGTTAGATAACCGGTGGACCATTAGGGTTACGGATTGGGTGCCAAGAGAAGGGAAGCACTGTCGAGGATGGCAGAAGACTAGGTGGAGTGATGAAATTAAGAAATTCACGACTAGCAGCTGCAGCATGATTATGCTGCAGGTGCTAGTTGGAATTGGTTGGTGCAGAATAGGGGTAATTGGAGATTGCAGGGAGAGGCCTTCATCCCGCAGTGGACATAAAATAGCCTGATGATGTTAATGATGGCATCAGTGACGTGCGAGAAACTGTTGTCATGCGGACCCGCCCAACCGCTTGATTTGCCCTTGTGTCTGGTGTCAGCTGGATGCTTGTTTTTCACTCTCATCTGCTCGTGTTTGCAGCTGTTTTTTATTCTTCTTTCTTTTTTTCTTTTTTTGGCTCCGCGTGGTCTCGTTCATGCTTTTTTTTTATTTGCTGGCTTGCTTTGTGATTGTTTTTACAATGATGAGTCAAACTGAGACGTCCTGATGGAAAGGTTTTTGGAGATACTGCGCTAGTATCCGATTCGGTACGACAAGACAGATCCTGAATACAAGGTCACAGAGGCCACTCCTATGTCGTCTCAACGCGGCGACGCCACAACAGAAAGGAGCATACCAGCATGATTATGCTCACAGTGGCAAGAACGTCATTATCACCACCTGGCATGGCTTGTGTTAAGAACGAATGCTGTAGAATGTTAACACAGTGCCGGGCTGTCCGCAGACTAAGAAAGAAGCACGCAACACCTTGCACCTACATGCATAGAAGAAAGGAGGTGAAATTTTCATGCTGTCTCATGACTGCTGCTGCGGTGCACCGCCAGTAGATGTTGCCACACTGCTGAAGCAACATTTTACTGGCGGCGGTGCGCTGCACGTTTTTGCTTCAGTGTGGATGGGCTTTCACTGCAATTTTGGCCTGCCGCTGACTAAGTTTTTTTCTCTTGTTATCACGAAGCTCTGTGTGTAACAACAGATGGCAAACTAAGCCGAGCTATACCTTGCATCACTTCACTGTAGGGGAGCCTGTGGACTGGATTGCTACAGACTGGCTGATAAGGTGGCTTGCCCAGGACAAGGAGCCAGTGCCACCGGTGGACAACTTGGCTGCGCTGTGCGCACACTCTCTGTGAGCAGCTTATTCAATTGCAAGGCTTCCTTTTATATTGGCTTGGTGCTGTAATACAACTATACTTTAAGATTTTATGTTGACAGTTGTTAACACTTTATGTTCTCTAAAGTGCCAGTAGAACAGTATTGAAGGGCTCTAGAGGTTCGAGGAATAGACACATAACATTAGTCTAGGTATTTGGTGTAATCATCATGTAATGAATGTAAATTGTTGTTCTTTTGTGCACTTTAATGAAGTCATCTTGTTTTGCTTGTGTGTCAACACATTTTTATGTAGGTGTTGCTGAACTGATGTCAACAGGTCTTAATGTGGCATCAAATAAGCCTAGCATAAGAGTTTGTTTAAGCTTAGTACATGGGCAGGGCTGTGCTGCAGTACCTTTTGACTAGTCGAGTAAGTGGATGGCAACAGCTCTGGCATGCAGTAATGTTGGGACATTTGCTCAATTCTACGCATTTTTATGCGCTGTAACAGTGTACCAGAGCATTCTAAATAATTTTCTATGCATAGTCTCTCCCAAGTGTTCCTAGAATAGAGCAAGAAACATTAGTAAGAAGCTCTGCTGTCTGTAGTGACTGGCTATAATACCATTAGCACTCTTAGCTACTCAGGACCTCTGACACGCTGGCATGAGTAGCAACTGCAAAGAGACAACCGTCCTGCCATCACGTTGCATGTCATACTGTTTCTATGACTTTTAAACAATTTTGTGTCTCATACTGCCATGTGCCACCCATGAGTGAGTTATTGTCGCTCCCTGTGCCTTTCGCCATGCAATGCATCAAGGTTTTGTCTGGTCTGAGTTTACACAGGCTGGACCCTCAGCATGTGGGCAAGGTGAAGTGCATCAGCAGTCGAGCTGTAAGTTGAGTTCATTTGCAGGGCATGCTTGTTTGTTGGATTGCTTTGTGTGACGCTGTGACATTTCTTTCAGGCCGACCTTATCTATCAGAAGTATGGTGGGGGCCCACGGCTAAGGTGAGGAAAGGGGAGGAAGTTCTGAAAAGATTTGGTCAGTTGGCTACTTTCCCAAGCACTTCTTCAGGGCAGGTTTAAGTGACCTGCATGTGCCACATTCCACATTGACTATTTATTATCAACTTAGTAAAAGGTTCAATTGTGCGTTGTACCATTGTGGATAAAAGTCTGGGGAGTAAGCAAGCTTTGGGCATATTACATTGCTCTTTCACCTGACAGCTTGGCATTCTTGTTTCAAGACCACGTTCAGCACATCGATATTGTGTCTGCTGTGACGACTTCCTGACTTAGTATCCACAGTTCAAGGCATGGTCATGATAAACCAAAAATTTGAGCACTTTATAACATGAGTCGCCCGCCACATTAATAAATTGCCGATTTAAATGTATATTGCGTTAAAAAGCATTGAAATAAATTTTGTTTTATTACTGAATATAGATACCCTGTTAATGTTGGAAAGCTGTTGTGCATGTGTTCTCAGACTGCCACCCCTATGTGCACAAAATGGACGCACCAAAGGCTTTCTCAAATTTAGAAAGCTGAGCTGCGAAGTGATGCGATGATGCAATTTAGTCTAGTGTCTTGCAGGAACTATCTATGAGAGCTGTGTACAGGGATACCTTGTTTAGTCAGCACTTGCATGATCTTATAACTAGGGGTGTGCGAATACTCCAATATCACAAATCGAATCGAATAGTGAACACTAGAATAATTCAATTCCCAAATTGAATATCTAACATCTGATTTTTCAGCATATAGAGATCCATGCAGTGGCACATGTCACGTGCGCCGCGGCGCCCCTCGTGCTTGATGCCACCCATGTGAGCATTTCACTTTGTTTTTGGCGCAATAGGAGAGCCGAGTGCACCGCAGACGGGCCGCCCCGGCTGACGCGATAGTGGACTTAGTCACTGCAAGTGCTCGCCGACGTCGGCCCACTATGGGGATCACAAACACAGCGACCCAACACGGGACTTCGTAGAACAGTGCCATGTCGATCGAGTCCACCTCTGTCGATACAAGGTTTGCTCAGGTCTAGAGGACAGATTGAAATAATTATGTGACGTGGACACAGGGAACGGCAACAAATACCGTGTGTATTTCATAAAGTGTGAAAGCATGTGCGAAGATCGGGTTAATTAGCCACCGATAGGCACACAGATTGACGAAACAGTTCTGCGGAAACCCACACGGTGGAGAGAAGTAATTAATATAGGGAAAGTGACACATCCACCCAAACGTAGCTAAGTGCTACAAAGGAAACCCAAACGGGTTCCTCTAATGAAAAGCTTTGCAGCTGAAGAAAAATTCGTCCTGGTCTGGGGCGAATTAGCTACGTTTGGGTGGATGTCTCACTTTCCCTTTATTAATTAGGCACACAGATTGTGTTGGATATGTGGCAACGAACTTCGAGCCTCTTCAACAGCTGTCAGTCTAACCCGCATGCATCGGCTCGGGACCAATCACTGCTGAGCCACCTACCCGAAGCAGCAAGTCATCTGCAACGGGTTGCAACCCGTTACCACATCGGCCAGCAACACTGCCTAGACCATTAGGCCTAATTGTGCTGCTTCATCGGGTTTCGCCGACTAAATAAGTTATGGTTTGGTGCTGAACTGATGCCAACCTATACGCAGCTGTCTCGCAACACTCGGAAAGCTGACAAACTGCCTCGCAAACGAAAGTGAGTGCACAGGATCGCAACGAAGTGTTTCACAGCCACTATCTTTGCGACACATCATATAGGGGCCTCTCATTCCCGATGCTGTTTGTAGACACACATCGGTCTCTATCTGTAGCTTCAAGCAATCTCTCAAAAGACTAGTTTTGGATTTAAACAGCCGGCGCAAAAGTGTCATGTGAGTTGTGTGCTGACCTTGCTTAACTGCATAGATTTTTGGGGACGGCGAATGGTGCAAGTTAGCCTTGACCCTCCAGATTTCAGAATCATCGTCCAGTGACAAATCACACAGAACCTGATAATAAATGGTGTGGACAGCGCCTGCTCCTTACAGTCGGTGCCGGCTACGCGTGGAACAGGGATTGAGTCACGTGGTGCGCGGTCCTTACATCTGTCGCGCCGATTGCCCTTACGGTAACCGACCTGCCGTAAAGTTGGGGTGTCCCTTCTGTATTTTGGAAAAAAAACTGGAAAGCAAAGCTTTATATGCAATAATTAAAACATTGCCGCAATACACTTGTCCGCTATTAAACTGGGAACCTCATTGGTATTGAGTACAACAGAATGTCACTGATTCATTAGTTTCCCAGGAAAAATTTGATACTATTCTTGATTCTATTGATTCTATTCAACAGAAATTCTGTTGATAAAGAAAACATATCTTGCAGACTTTCCTATACTAGAACTGAGCTGTAATCAGTGCTGGCATGCTAATTTGGCGTTCCCTTTAATAAGAGTAGATCATGCAAGATATCTTGATCTTTGTGTACCTAAGTTACTGATAGCTTACTACATTTGTGTTATGCAATGCTAGGGGACTCCCGAGCATGTGCAGCGCCATCTGTTTTCTTTCCCAAAATTGGTAAGCAATAAATTTTGTGAAAGATTTTCTGATATTCAATATTCGATTTGATATTTGACTTTTCTTTCTTGATTTAATTGGATATTCGATTTGAAATCTAGTATTCGGTATTCCCACACCCCTACTTATAACATTTGCCTCTAATAGTACTTCGTGTTGTGTTGACGTGTGCTTTGTTAGTTTCACAGTACATCATGTCTTTCTACTAATACTAAATACTAGAGGTGCCACAGAAGGCGTCATTGTTAATAAGTTTTTGTCTAAATTTTTACATCCAATAAAATTTTTTTTAATGCGTTGGCATTAGGAGTGTCACAGTGGAAAAAAGTGTGTGTGTGTGTGTGTGTGTGTGTGTGTATATATATATATATATATATATATATATATATATATATATATATATATATATATATATATATATATGTATCACATCATGATCTGGGACCTCAAAGAGGTGCGACATCATGCTAATGCATTTCTCTCGCATTTTGTGCTAAATTGCCACCGATTTCTTTCTTTTTTTTTTTTTGTTTACCTCACTCTATGGGGAGTTCTTTTGTGCTCCGAGGTATGAACAATTGTCAGACTGTCATGTCGGAAAGCTTTGGTCTGCCTCCTGGGCCAATCTTGCAGATGGATGTGTTAGCCTTTGACATGTATAAAGTTTCAACTTCAGTTGCTTGCCAAGCAATACATAATTAATCACCATGATCTGTGGTTTTTGACATACTGGCAGGCATTGATTTCAGTGTGTTTCAGTCAGCAACATTATCTGAAAAGCTAGACAGCTTTGCTCAGACCAGAGCTCTTGTGCATTACATAAATAAAGAACATCTAAATCTGTACATGCTGTTCGGTGTAAGCAGAAATGTGATCTAACTTCCAGTTATTGGGATTCTTGTTAAGTCTGTAAGTGCCTGAAGTGAATGTTTTGGTGACGCTTGCCTACGTAGCTGTGACAACCTTAGTGATTGGACTGGTAGTGTGATGAAGGCAACCATCTTCCTCCTTGCAGGGAAGCACTGTGTGCCAGCTGTGTGGTGCAGCAGTGTCGCTACCTCAGGGCCCACATGAAGGTACAAGATGACCAGCGGAACATTTCCCGACTGCTCAAGTTTAAGCCAAGCAGGTAGGCATGCCTGCTTCTTTCTGGGCACAAGGACGTGCCTAAATGCTGTTAGTCCTTTTAGCTGCATTGTGATGTGCTGTCATATTTCAGTATTAACTGCAACACTATGGGGGCTATTGAAATGGTTGTCACTCTTGCTTTGTTGTGACCTGCTGCAAGATGTAGAAATGCATGAACAGGGAACTGTTATCTTTGTTTTCACAGTCCTTCAACAATTTTAGCAAATACTGAGTGAGCACTGCTGCTTGATGTGAGCAGCAGTGCTCACATCATCACATTGTTTTTAATGCTAATGAAAATGTTAAGCTTATGGTGACATAGTACTTCGTTTATAGAAAGTACTGGCTGGAACAAAAGATTACGATATACTTAAAGTAAAGAAACATAAAAGGCTTCCTTGCTTAAAAGTGAGTAAATGTGAATGAACTGCTGTAGGTTGCAAAGGCCTTAATAAGTGCTTACAGCCCTGCGACCACCGTACAAATTTACACTGGGAGTGGATACAGCTGGATTATGGACCTTGCAGCACGGAGTCCTCGATGTGGGTGGGCAAGCAGTCGCTGCTTTGGTGGCGCAAGCTGGCCATGGCACAGGTGGCATCTCCCTCCCAGGAGACAAACGGCAACGACACAGGTCAGCAGTGCTGTTGTGTTCGGTACTTTCTGTGGTCAATGATTTAGCCCACAGTTAATGCAGCTGCTGGTGGTGTGACTGACGCCATCATGAGAGGTATTTGAAACTTTAACATGCTAATTAGCTCTTTATTGACATCCGCTTGCCTTGGAGATTTTCTGGACACATTTTGTCGATAAACTTTGGCAATAAGTTTTGTCACTGCAAGATGGATAGAGCAGGAGTTTAACAGTTATGTTACTGTACATTTTCCTGGAAACACTGGTGGTGAGCGCTATGCACAAGGACGAGCTTTCTGTTTCTTTTTTTTGTTTCCTCACGATGGCGAGTGCTGTCGCAGATGCGTGGAAGTGAGCGCCATCTGGCTGGAGTTGCAAGGAACCACGTGGGGCGTGCTGTTCCTACTAAGACAGACCTCTAATGGCAGATAGAAAAGGGGTTTGTGTTTGAGTTCCCATGTAACAGAATTATGTTTTCTCATATATTCAAATTACATTCCGATGTTATCATGTCTGCAGGTTCTGTGCAAGTCATACTTTATTAATTTTCTGGCGCATTTTATGTGGAGGGCCTGCATGGATTGGGTTTTGTGTGGTTCGGGATTTTTCTCATACAGACTTCACTACAGCCGATGCCGGATTTTCTGTGACACAGAGCCCTTAATACTATCGCATTAATACTATTTCATGGTAGAAAAGGCTTCAGAGAGAAAAAAAATTTTCTTTTCACATTTGAAGAGACCCTGAAGCGATTTTGACGATTTTGTACAAACATACTAAGTCATTAGGGCAGGTCCTTCTGATCAATAAGTGATGCATTTGAGCGCTCTGTGTAAAGGGTGCAATTTATTATAAAGTTTCAGAAATGTGCATCACTACCAATCTCAGCAGTGCCGCTCCCTTAGTTTTGAGCCACCCCCTTCCCAATTGACGTAGTTAGTCCAATTGACATCAGTTCAGCGAACGATCCGATTGGCTACCCAGGTTGCATCAATAATTTTTCCAAATTTATGGTAAACAAATGTTGTTTGAAATATTTGGAATGTTGGTAAATTGTTAACAGAAAGAGAATACACAATGATAATTTATCACTACATTCAAGCACGAAGGCAAATAGATGATGAAATAGTAAATTAATTCAATAACTGCTTTGCTAATACTGTTAAGAAACTTTGGGGAAATTCCCCTAGGGCTGCATATGACATAACAATCAAATCAAACATCAACTCTGTATGTTAGAGTGAGATAACTGATCACAATGTTTGGGATGTAATAAGGTCATTTTCCATTACTAGAATGCCAGGATATGATGGGATTCAATTTCATGAGATATTATTCAACTTTGCTTGATAGACCTATGGCAATCTTGCCCGCATTGTTGTGTGTTCTAAAGGAACTTATGCACAAGAAAATGATTTCCTTTTGCAAAAAGTTTCATCTGTTGTGTAATTCACAGTATCAGTTTCGTTGCAAGAAAAGCACAATCACACTACTAGAAGACTTTGCAGATGTAGCAAAATAGATAAGAGACGTAGTGAAATAGATAAAAATAAGATAGTAATTGGGCTTTTTTTAGACCAGAAAAAGCATTCAACACGTTAGATCATGAAATACTCCTTGGAACTTTTTCTTTCGGCGGTATTTATGGAGCATTATTTTGATGAATCCTTTAAACCAAAAAATGTAAAAACTCGTTATCTGTGCAAGACTGAGCCATTAGTTCAGGCTAAAGCATTCACGAACTATGGTAAGAGAACAAAATCATATTATGTACCATTATACTTTAATAAAATGCAAGAAGTTCCCAAGGTATCGTCATTCAGAATAATAAAAGATTTTGTACACTGCACGGTTCTGAGAAGTGGCTGGGAATAATCGAAGAAAACCATGTGACAGGACTTTTTATGATGAACTTTCGCTAACAATTGCATAAAACAGACTAGAGTATTGTGTTCTTTCTATTTGTATTGTGTTCTTCTTACTTTCTAATAGTGATTGGTGACTGCTACTTTTCCAGAACATTTACAACTGTATATGATGAAATAGAGGGTTGTGCTATACATATATATTGCTGGTGTAATATGTCTGCTTACACTATTGCTCGTGCCGGAACAAATACTATAAATCATCCGAACGATGGAGGAAAAGGGAGTTAGAATGGTAGGGAGGAGGGAAGGAAATTGTGTACTTGTATTATGCCTTGTTGAAGGCAAATATACAGTGGTCCACATAAAAGCATTGATGCTTTCGCGGACTACAGGTTACTGCTTTTGGCACATATAAAAAATTTAATTTTGCTGTTGTACTTCTTTTTATTTCTTTCCTATTGTTTCCTCTGTTCTTAGAGCACAAGAATGTCATTCGGGCCATAGCACTGCCCAGTCCCGTCAAAAGCATCATTGCTTTGGCGAGCTGACAAAATATTTGATTTGTATGTTTTATGTTCTAATAAAGAAAGAAGCACTTCCAGCACACCACAAGTGTCGTCTGCTTGTGTTGCAACATTCTCCGTGTTGATGCGAGCTCTGTGGTCAGTTTTGGCCTCGAGCTTTCTTTTTGTGAGCACCATGGATCGCCCTTTTTACGTTGTGGGCAGCAAATCTAGCGATCGGCGACACGTCAAGCTGCGACATCGTGTTCCTCTGCAAGGCAACATGTGAGCGGAGTGGCTGCTGCATGTTGGGCTGTCGGTATCCAATCAAAACCAGCATCTGTGCTTTTGCGGCCGTCAGTTCATGCCGGATTATTACTACCACAATAGAGAGCTTTAGCATGTCCAGTATTTGGGTAAGCCAGTGTGAATGCAAGCGCAAGCAGACTGGGCCTTTTACTGGATGAGCAGAGGAGCAAATGTGAACAGCCTGCTCAGTGCAGCCACCTGGTGGCACAGAGCTTTAACAGACAAACACAGAGCTAATGTGGCAGTATCAAGGTGTGTTATACTTTGCTGCTGGCGTAAATTTTTCGCACGAGCGTAAGAGTGAACACATTGTCTTTTTAAATGTATCAGATGTTTTGCAATTGGTTACAGCAATAGCAACTCTTTGGTTGGCTGGTTAAGCTCTGCGCCACCAGATGGCAGCTCAGTGCTGGCTGCTCAGATTTACGCGAAAGCCCCTTCATCACAGCGGTTGTAGTATAGAGGAGCTTTAGTTTGTGCCTCCGCCCATCCATCAGAACGCCCAGCTCGCCTGCAATTACCGGAGTACTGGACATGCTCGGCACTGAGACAGAAGGCGTGCAACGCATGCTGCTTAGATCGCTCCCACGGTGTATGTTGGTCAGGCCGCTAGCAGAAAGTTTGGAGAGGCTTTGCGTTCTGGTTCCAAGACAACCGGAGTAGACGCCACAATGCCACGTCATGACGCAGAGCCAGTGAAGGCGGACTTTAACCATGATCGCTTGGTGAACGAGTTGAGTAGAAAAAGCATGGCTAGAGAAGAGGGTAACATTTAATCGTCCGTAACTCTCTTAATATGAGATGCTTCACTTAAATTGTGGCGATAATGTTTTACTGTGGCTGTACCCTACACGTCTGCAAGGTTTGTCCAAACCGTTTCAAGGACACTTTAACTACACTGTTTTTAACAACTTAGGAAACATGTAAAAAAAAAATTTCTTCATAACGAAGCTACAACAAAACAATTAATATCACTTGATTCATCTAACACATAAATGTTGGCACGGAGACCCTGTGTTAGCAATAGTCTGAGTCGTTCAGCTGACATGATTGCAATCTTAACTGTAAGGCACTACAGTGAAACCTCGTTACTACGAACATGACATTAACAAATTTTCAGAAATCCCCTGTTAACTTAAGGTTTCAATGTAAAAATATTTCATTACTACGAACTTAAGAATACCGAACTTTTCAGTACAATGATTGTTATTCAGTTTCTCTGTCATGTTAACAATGCCTCAGTACTATGAACAAATATTCAGAAATCTGGGGATTCTTACATTTCTGTGTATCCTTCACAGCAGCTGAAACAGCAGACAGGCAGACAACAAGGTGCAGAAAGCGAACATTACAGCGCACAGGTTCGAAAAACCTGAGTCGTTGCTCAGTAAAAAAGGTGCGGGAAAACATTTTTTTAAATGTATTGCGAAGGCGACGACGCATCGGCTTTTGCGAGTGCATGCTCTGCCCAGATAAGTGTTGCCTAGCAACGTAGGTGCGTCCTTCTTTTGGCCTTCTATCTGCGCATTCCTCTTTCTTTTGAACTTCTTTCTGCAGTGTTACTAGCTATGCAAGCGGAGAAATGTAACTTCTGTACTCATGGGGTGCCACACGGTCGCACTTTGCACTTTCCACACGCTGCCATTCACGCACGCTTGCACTTTGAAATAGTTCAGATGTCCGCCTCAAGTGAGACAGTTGCGGTGTCCATGGCAAGGAATGTGAAAAACCAACAAACAAGAAACATTGCGCTTTGGAGGCAACGTGGAGCTTCCTTTTATAATGTGAGAAAGACTGAGGAAGCGGTAAAAAATTGATGCAGCATGACATTAGTGAGAAAAAAACTTGGCATAAGACAATCCAAGATGTATGCACTGAAAGACAAGCAGGGTAATATCATCAGAAATTTCAAAGATATAGTAAAAGCAGCAGAAGAATCCTATACTGACCTGTGCAGTACTCTGAGCAGTCATGATACCTCCATTCGAAGTAGTAATGAACAGGTTACAGATGCTCCTCCTATAAGTTAGAAGGGTATTGCAAGACATGAAACGGGGAAAAGCGGCAGGAGAAGATGGACTAACAGTCGATTTAATGAAAGATGGAGGAAATATGCTTAAAAAGCTCACGGCCCTTTATGGGCAATGCTTCACAACTTCAAGTATACCATAGAACTGGAAGAATGCCAAAATTATGCTAATCCACAAGAAGGAGATGTTAAAAAATCGAAAATTTATATACCCATTAGCCTACTTCCGGTTGTGTATAAAATATTCACCGAGATAATTTCCAATGGAATAAACACAACACCTTACTTCAGTCAATCAAGAGAACACGCCGTCTTCAGGAAGGGATATTCTACAATGGATCACATCCGTGTTATCAATCAGGTGATCGAGACAGCTGCAGAGTGCAGTCAGCCTCTCTATGTGCCTTTCATAGATTACGAAAGGGCATTTGATTCAGTAGAAATACCAGCAGTCATAGAGGCATTACGTAATCAAGGAGTACAGGAGGCTTACATAAATATCTACAAAGATTCCATAGCTATCTAGATTCTCCACAAGAAAAGTAGAAAGATATCTATAAAGAAAGGGGTTAGGCAAGGAGACGCAATCTCTCCAATGCTATTCACTGCGTGCCTATTCAAGCTATTAAACTGGGAAGGGTCAGGAGTAAGAAACGACGGCGAATACCTCAGCAACCTTCGTTTCACTGATGAGATTGTTCTATTCAGCAACACTGCGGACAAGTTACACTGCAGACAAGTTTCAGAAAAACAAATGATTTTTGGCGGTCCCATGTGTTTCATTATATCAAGATTTGACTGTAACTGAAAAGACTCATTGACACAACCTTCACCTTTAGCCTCCAAAAGTGTCAACCCTCTTGAAAATACAGTAAAACATTGTTAATACAATTCCATTTAGTACGATTTTTCATCACCAATGTTAGCAATCAAGAGCAGTAGATACTCATCACGGAAGCTTCCCCGCAGTACTTGCCTGTCCAGCTCGTGTGAAAATGCTGGCGCATGCTCAGCATCTTCTTCTAGTGCCAGCAAATCTCCTCGCAGGTCATTGTATGTTGCATTCAAAGCTATCTTTGCCGACCCTATTGCTACTATAAGCATCCCACCTATATGTTTCACAGGGAGTGTGGCGTAGTGCTGTTGGAAGTGTACTGCACATTTTTAATACACAATAACCAAAATGCACCACCATTCTATGCTGCAGACTGCATGAAGGGCGCAACATTGTATTCCGACATCACCCACCAACTGAAGTAAATAAGTGTAACTGTACTAGTTAATTTTTTGTGTTTTTGATCACAAACGTTAGTGCCGGAAAATTGTACGAAATGGGGGTATCTGCACGGTGAACAGGCAGTAAGGTTCTTCTGTATCTGCAGATATGAATATTATTCTGATACCTTTCAAATATTCCAAAATGTCAACTCAGTGCAATCAAACATAACGTTGGAGCAAAATTGCAAGAAATTTTATCCCTGCAGGCATAGTATAGGCATAAAACACGAGATGTTACATAGTGGAGCAGGCTACGTCACTCAGGGAGGCAGACTTTTCTGGCTATACAGCTATCATTTGTGCTCTCCAAGGGTCCTGTGCATGCACCGGAACGCCTTATTTGTTCGTAATGCTCCTTTTGTGCTTTTAATAAACAATGCTTCATAACTTGCAATGACGTTTAAGAAACTAGTTAACTTTATGCGTACTAGAATGTGAACATTGTTTTATATTAGTTGCAAGAACAACTGTTCAATATTTGAAAACTATTTGATTTGATTCACTTCTGGCACTGTTTGATTTGGTCTCAAAAATTACTATTGGCACTCCCTTAATTATTGATGAGGATGATGATGTGTTGTGTTTTGGTGGCACAAGGGCCAGATATGGCCAAAGAGCGCCAATGCTTAGTTATTTGCAGTACTTACATGTACATATTGTTATGAGCCGATTCTCCAGCATATATAGAAGAAGATGCTGAAGCGTAGAGCAGACAAGGGGAGGACGAAGTGAGGTCTTTTGCCCGCCATCTTTGTTGTTGCTTCCCCACTTTTTGTCTCCTTGTTCATAGTGTAAATAAACCCCCTTTTCTGTAGATCTCCCCATAACATCTAGGTGGAGGTGCAGGGTACCTCGCGAGCACATCACAGTACTTCACAGCAGACACCTTGTGGGCTATTTGACCATGTCGACTGAGAGGCCCGCTGCTTCTGCTTTGGCTACCGCAACACCGATTGTCTTGACCCAACTCTGAGACCCTGGCACCTATAATGACCGACTAACATCATCTATTACCTCAAGGGAATGGCCTGTGTTTGGTTCCATACACACGAGGAGGAATTGAGCAGTTGGGACACCTGCAACCAAAAACTGCAGGAACTCTTTGGAAAGCCAGTTGGATGCCAGCGAGCTGCCAAGAAGAAACTTTCGTGCCGGGCCCAAACATCTACTAAATCGTATGCTGTGTACATTCAAGGTGTATTAGCGCTCTGTCGGCGGGTTGACGTCAAGATGCCTGAAGCTGACGAAGTCAGCCACATTCTTAAAGGCATTGCCGACGATGCCTATTTACTTATGTACAAGGGTTGCTTGACCACTGACGACATTATAAGAGAGTGCCGACGCTTTGAAGAAGCCAAGAGCAGCCATGTCTCACAACAATTTGTCCGTCTTTCTAATACCACTGCTACCTCATCCTGTGAAGGTGTCCAGCCACCTGGTGCTGATAACTTGCTGCGTCTTGCCCAGCGCGAGGTTGAGGCTGCGTCTCCATCGGTTCCTCAGGCTTGTTCTTGCAATGAGTCCTGCCCAGCAGTATCTCTGATTCAAGTTGGACACACACCACAGTTTCTTCCCAAAGGTATCACGCTGGGCAGCATAGCACCTTTAGACGCACACAACCCTCGGATGCTTACTATCGATGCTCTACAGTCTTCTGGAAGCCCTGATGCCAGGACTTCATTTGACACCCATTTTGACGCAACAGTTGCCCATGCCTTTTGGCTGCTCAATCTGATGACCTTTGTCGCTTGCTAGCCACTTGCAGTGACATTTTTGATTTTGCTTCACCCCATCTCAGCCAGACAAAAGTTGCGACTCTCGCAATGGCACAGGAAATGCCACTTGCATCCATAGGCGTCTTTACCAAGTGTCTGCAACTGAATGGCACGTAATCCAAACGGAAGTCGAGAAAATGCTTACTAAGGACATCATGGAACCATCTGCGAGTCTTTGTGCTTCCCCTATGGTGCTTGTCAGGAAAAAAGGCTACACCTGGCGGTTCTGCGTCGACTATCGGTACCAAAACAAGATTACTAATAAAGACTGCCGTGAATTAACAATGCCCTCGACTCTACATGGCACATGGTACTTTTCTTCTATAGACCTTCGGTCTGGCTGTTGGCAAATCACCGTTGATGAAAAAGACGGGGAGAAGACCGTCTTTATAACACCCAATGGGCTCTACCAGTTCAAAATTATGCTATTTGGCTTGTGCAATGCCCCAGCAACATTTGAGTGAATGATGAACTCCCTTCTTCGTGGTTTAAAGTGGTCTACTTGCCTGTGCCATCTCGGTGATGTCATTTTCTCAATTACATTCTCCAGTCATCTACATCGACTCTCGGCTATTCTACGCGTCCTTCGCGTTGCAGGTCTTGAACTGAACTCTGCCAAATGCCGCTTCGGCCGCCGAAAAATCACTGCACTTGGCAATCTTGTCGATGCTACAGGTATACGGCCTGACCCTGCCAAAGTTAGCGGTTACCAACTTTCCGACACCTCGTTTTGCTCGGGACGTCTGTTCCTTTTTTGGCCTGTGTTCTGTTTTTGGCAGTTTGTGAGAGATATTGTAGAAATAGCAAGGCTCCTAACGTGCCTTGTTAAGAAAGACATTACTTTCTTCTGGGATCCTGAAAAAGCATCAGTCTTCTCACAAGTGATTGGACTATTAACATCACTATCAGTGTCCTCTCACTTTGACAAATCTGCGGCCACGGAAATCTGTACCGACGCCAGTGGCCATGGAATCAGCAAAGTTCTAGCCTGCCATCTTTGTTGTTGCTGCCCCACTTTTAGCCTCCTTGTACATAGTGTAAATAAACTCCCTTTCCTGTAGATCTCCCCGTAACAATATAGCACCATATATTGCGTAATAATGAAACATTTCACGAAATCTTGTTGAATGATATCAGCACCTACTGTGCAGCCACTGGCAGGCTACCTGAATGCACTTGCAATGATTCATGTGGGCTCAACAGATACTAATCGTTAAAAAACTGGTATTACTGGTTTGAGGAAGAAGGTGAACAAGGCTAATGCTTCAAAAACATTGTCACAATAGCCCTCCCTGTCCTTAGGAGAGACTATATAAAGCTGTTAAGTCTGACAGCAGGTGTGCAGATGCTTCAGTATTTGTGTAGCTGTAGTGCTCAATTAAACTGCATGAATGCTGTGATTGCAAGGAGATACTAAAAGGAGTGCAACTGCTGCCATATTGCAGGTCCCATTGAAGAGGACTCCGACACCACACTGCCACCAGTGTCCACTGCCAGCTTCAGCTTCAATGAGGACATCTGCTGCCCGCATGGTACGTGTAGCAGTGTTTTTGTTTAACCATGACATGTTAACGGTGGCTCCATTTGTTAGGCACCACTAATACCATGCTTTAGAACACATTACAGAGGGTGCATGCTGTTTTTTTTTTACATCCACAGAACCAGTGCATTGTCGCACTTCACTTTGCAGTAGAATCTTGGTGATACAAATCCCTTGGCATGGTGAAAAAATTTCTATCGTCCAAAATTCATATCTTCCAAAAACGTTAAAAATGAGGAAAATTAAGGGGGAATGCTGCCGGGAAATGTCCAACTTATTCAAAATTTCAGATTCATTAATTCATCTTTTTTTCTCGCAATCTTAAGGCTTTTCCTTATTATATGGTGAACTATTTGGAAGAAATATGCTGCAGAATTTGAGAAAATAAAGAAGGAAATCGGGCTTTGGGAGGTTCTATCACACTGTTGATCACAACTTTCCATTGATGTAGTGCCACCACTTTGGTATTGCCGTAAACACGAGAGATCGGAGATTCTGATTGCTGCAGAGCTGTATTTCTCCATGCCGAGACATATCCGACAGATATGTGCAGAGTCTGCCGGAGGGAGACCGCAGACTACACGCACATCTTGTGGGACTGCATTAAATGTCCAGAAGACGCTAAATCAAGAACACTCCCACCGCGGCTCGAGGCAGCCGCGAAGAGCTACGACCAAGACGATCAGCTCTGGGCCGTCCAGTAGGTCCTCGAGGCACTCGAAAGGCACGGACCCAGCGAGCCGGCAACGGCGAGCAGAGACCCGCGCCGAGTAACGGCAACTTCGAGGAAGATGTAGGCCCTCGTGGGGGCGCGCGAGCGCCCAACTGCAGGCATAAATAAAGTTTCTCCAATCCAATCCAATCCAATTCTCCATGCAAGAATAAAAGCAACAAAAGCAAGCGTTAACAGAGACAACCAGCATCGCAATTTGTTACGGCAGTCACGTGACCTACAGGCAGCGCTTGTCTTGGCTGACATGAATTTGAATCACTGGCGCACATGTTTCGTGCACCTTTTGGCAGCAGTGAGCTGCGCACTTCACATGTTCCAAGGCCAACGTTTGAAGACCTGCCTGGTTATGTCGAGTTTCTTCCGTTGCTGCATCCTAGCTGCTGCATGATAGTGACAAGGACATGATTTGCGCAAGATGAAACCTGTTTGCTTTTTTTTGTGGTGGCAAAGCTGCTTTATATCGAGCAATGTGATGGGTGTAAAGGTAGAAAAATTTCTAATTGTCATTGGTCATCGAAGATGACAGAAGGCATGTAATACAGATAAGGCTATGCATGAAAGTGAATGCCGCCAAGTTTGCTGACACGGCGAGATTGAGTCGTGTGTGATTGCCGGCTCCTAATAAAGATTCAAGGTGTTTGAAAACGGGCAGCAAGTTCTTTCTTTTCTTTTATTATTATTTTTTTTAATTTAGTGCACACTGCAGTCCGAAGACCAAGCAGGATAGGTGAAAAGATTAACATGGGGAATGAACCTGTACAAGTTGTACAACAGAATATAGCAAGCATTACCATTTAAAGCCAGGTAGAGAATAATGAACATAATTAAATTATGTTGTCGAGGAAAATTGCACAGCTCTGTAAAATCACTTTTATGCGCACAAAGAGTGCACCTGAATGTAACATGGCCCTGATCTATAAAAGAAAAATATATCAGAAAAAGTTAGAAGTGCTGAATTATCCTTCATATAGGGAAATATATTTATAAAAAAAAGTTGGCTTTCATAGTAAAAGCAGTGTGTCGTCACCATTTGCACTTCATTGGCCGCAGTTATCAAGCACACGGGTGGTTTTCTCAGCAATCACGTTAAAAGATGCTATCACTTTTGTCACATTTTATGTAACTCGTCAAAGTGTGCAGCTGACAGCATTCCTGGCACTGTGCACTGATAGCGAGCTTGGCACAGCTTCAGAAATGCTGGCGGCCGTATACGTCGACGCATCCATATGCCCTGAAATGCTTAGGGAGACTTCGAATGAGCGCACAACTTCTGTGGTGCCAATGCCAACTAGCTCTTTGAGATGATCGCTGCCTGTGTCATATTGTTTAGCATGGGTGGTGTGCGAGAGCACATATATGTGCACCTGAGCAGGTGTGAAGGAGCTGCGTTTGGACAGCTTGTAGCATAGAATAGGTAATGTGGTTTGGGCGAACGCCTTTGGTATGACCTTACATTGACATCGCAATAATACAGAAGCTAACACAGGTATCAACGCTCTTTATGCATTGAAACAAAGCTTTTCGGCATGTAGATTCCAACAAGGTGTGTGTTGGATCCACCACAATGTTTTCTTTTCCCAGTTTTTTGTTTTATATCAATTGAATGGCAGTTGTAAAAGTGACTCAACAAATAGCTAACACTAAAATTTGTTTATTTATTTTATTTATTTATTTGCACATACTGAAGCCCATGGGGCTACATTAGGAGCGGGTAATAGAAAGTGACGGGGAAGTACAATACTTCACCAGCTGTGTGCACTAACACAGTAGTTGAACACAACAGAATGCAAAAATGATAAATGTATATAAACATGAAGAAAAAAAGAATGCTATCTATACATTGCCTATGGCCTTCAAAAACTGAGACATAGTTAATTCGTGGGTATCACCAGGCAATGAGTTCTAATGTTCAGTCACTTGGGGTAGGGAAAAAAAGTACTGTATTTGAAGTCACAGTTAAGTTCACACATGCCATCATGCCACAATTGCAACGATTTGCTTTTATTGCTACGGTTTCCACTGCTCTGAAGGCTGTTTAAAAGTTTGCTTAACTTTGCCTTGTGCCAACTTTTGATGGAAACCAGCATGAGCCCTTAGAGCTTCCAACTTTTTCTGTGCAGGGGGCCTGAATCCCAACAAGAACATTCGGCGTCTGGTGGGCATGGATGTGTGGGCTCTGCTCAAGGGCCATTTCCCCTCGGCACCCGAGTTTCCAGAGTCAGCAGAAGATTGTCAGAAGTGTCTGGTCTGTGTACTACTCAGAGACAGTGTGTCTCAATAGAAACATTGAAAGTTGTCTTGACATTGTTTGGTATGTCAAACTAGCCTGTGCTTAGGGAAATGAATTTGATACGAAGGCAAATATCCGGAAAAGTGAATTTGAGTGTTGGAAGCAGGGTACATTTATTACAAGCATGCAACGCATTCCACTCATTTCCATCATGGAAAGCAGTTTCCATTGTGATCCCTGGCAGCAGCCAACTTTAGGGGAATGCAATCAGAACCACTCTTAATGGGGCCCTAAAACATTTTTGAACATACTGGTAAGAAAATGTTGCCAATTTGTGGAAGAGGCTCCTGTGAACATGTGAGCCAAATATTATTGCACTGAATGCAGCAGGGAGCTTACAACCTCGTGTCAAAGAACAAAAAAAATCGCTTGCGCTAGCTTCTGCAATGTCGTCATGCAGCATCATGGCAACCAGCTGGACCCACCAGCGGCTGCTACATTGGCTAATTTCGTGATTGCAAGAGCATTCTCAGTAATACTATAATTGGTAATTTTGAGTTACACAAATGTAACATATATGTGCCTGTCATTTATTGTCATGTGCCTGTATTTATTTATTTTATATATACGTACTGCATTTCTTAGAGGGTTATCACAGGAGTGGGGTACAAAATCAAAGGCATCACGCACACAGCAAAAGGAGTGCAAAAATCAAAAGTGCAAAGCACAAGTGCAACGAATATGTTAAAAAGAAAGAATCTCAATACATACATATATGCATATATACATAGTATACAATACATGGTCCTAGAAATCACAGGTATCGTCTGGTGATTGCCTTAACAAAATTATAAAGTGGCAATTTTTGAATGTTAGGGGGAAGCTGGTTCCACATTTCAATGTATAAAGGGAAAAAAAACTATATTTGAATTTGTCACTCCTGGCGTACAGAGGTGTTATACAGCTAAACCTCAATGTAACGAAGTTGGTAAAATTGGTAGTTTGCTTTGTTTTATAGAAATTTCACTGTGTCGAAATTCCACCTTTTATGCAAATAAGTACAGTCGCTGATCGATTTTTCTTACACGAAAAGGGGCCGCAGAATTTCCAAATTAACAGGCAATCGAAAAAAGCAAATTTGAATCGGAAAGCAATTCATTTTCATAAATTTGAAAGGCAGTGACGAATGATACGGTTTCATCAGTACAATCAGTAGTAGTAGGAAAAAACAAAACAAGAACAGGTGAAGTATAATTGCACAGTCGGGGTGACCTCCTAAACAGGAAACAAATGAGGGTTAGTGCAATTGTGGCAACAGTAGCAGGCTACATCACGCAAAGGTTGTGTTTTTCAGCAGCATATAATGCAGCGTTTTAATATGAAATTAGGTGGTGGTAGCATGGGGAACAAGCAATACTGTAAAGTATTGACAGGGACAGAAGAAAATCAAAGAAATATATAAAGAAAATTAGGAACAGTACAATACAAATATATTTAATAATGTTTACATCGCACAATAAAAATACTAAGAGTTTGGTAATTAATTAATATAATGCGCCTTTGCTTTGCGCTTGAAGGCTTCAAATGCACATGATTTGATATTGGACGGGATCGAATTCCACAATGATATGCCTGTGAACATGACTGTAAATTTCCCATAGTTAGCTAAAATTTTATGAAGGAACAAATTGTGACGTGTGGCAAAATTTGTGTTATTATTAGTGAGGTCAGTATGGGTAAAACTTTCAATACCTAGCTCCATATTTATGAGGCAGAACATTATTAGCCACAGCTTATGATTGAATAACATGCGCAAGGGGAGAAGGTTTAGGCAATGAAAAATGGGAGCAAGAGTGAGATGTAAAAGGTTGAAATGTCGTCAATCGTACCGCTTGCTTTTGTAAAGCTTCTAGTTGGTGGAGATGAGTGAAGTATGTATTACGTACCCCATGATGACAGGCAATATGAAACATAACTGTAAATATACGCGTAATACAAAGACAAGAGAATACTTGGCTGAACAAAGGAGCGCAGTTTGATAAAGCCGTGAATGCTAAAATAAAATTTTTGAACAAGAGATTGGGCATGGGGGGGGGGGGGTTGAATTTTAAGTGCTCATCTAAGATAATGCCTAGAAATTTGGTCGACCCAGATCTTGTAATTATGTGATTGTTAAGTGATACAACTAAGGAATCTGTGAATAATGTTTGAGGCCAATGAAATACCATAAATGGTGTCTTCGATGGATTGATATATAACATGTTTTTCAGGCACCATGCATGAACATTAGCGAGATCATTGTTTAGTTTGTTTAGTAGTGTGACGGAATTTTTGATGGATACGAAAATGGCGGTGTCATCGGCATAGAGAAGGCAGTGGGCATGCGTTAATATTTATGGCAAATCATTAATGAACAATAAAAATAACAGTGGCCCAAGTATTGATCCCTGAGGGACGCCTCTATTAATAATTTTAGGTGAAGAGAAGGAACTATTCACTTGGACTGTTTGTGGTCGGTCTGTTAGGTAGTCACGAATTAACAGCAAAGGCGGGCCAGAAACCGCGAGCTTGCTCCCCTCCCCCTCTTTCCCATTGCTCGCGTGGGAAGGCGGCACTCGTGAAGCCACCATCTTTCTTGTGTTACCCTCGCACACTTTCGCTCGCATCTAAAGCACGCAGTGCGTGGGGCGTGATAGGAGATTATTGTACTTCTACTTTATGCGAAACACAATGCGGCTCCACTTCGGCGGTCGCACTTGTCACACGGTGCATGATTTGAGAGGTGTGTTTGCAAGCAGCTGTTTGTGATTCAGTCATATCACCATCTGCCGCTGCGGAAGTTTCCATTTATTGTCTTGGCATTTCTTTATTGCAGCAGTGACATTTCTTTATATTGAAATCGCAAACAAACAAACTTCTTTATGTTGAGGTTCTAAATACATGCTGTTCTATGGAAAAGAGGTGAAAAGTTAAATACTTTGTTATATTGAGAATTTCATTATATTTAAGTTCGTTATATCAAGGTCTAACTGTATATAGAGGATGAAAATTTCATGTGTTAGACGCTTTAGCAAACCTAATGTATTCCAAAGATGAGCATCGTTCAGACTTAACAGTAGTGTAAAACAGTTTAAGGCTTTCTGCATGACGCCACTCTATAAGGAAGGCAGGTTCAAGGAGGGAAGGCTATGAGAGTGGGAGAAGTCCTTGTCGTAATGCCAGTATATAAATCTTATAACTTTCTTTGGACAGATACGAGCTTTTTATGTCAAATGTGAAGAGACCCTGCTCGTGAAATGCAACCTGTGTAGCTTTGCCAAGTGCAGTTTGCATGCTTTGTGCGCATTGACTGGTCTGCGTTGTACAGTCGAACCCGACTATATCGAACCCGTTTACATCGAATTATTCTGTATATCGAACAATTTCTGGTCACGGTATAGTTACAATGAGTATATATAGCAAAAATTACGCTTACATCGAACAAATATTGCAGTGACTCCCGATATATCGAACAGTCAACCGGCGGAAAAGTGCCCCCAGAAGTTGGCTTTCCCTCACGGTAGCGGGGAAACCCGGCGGCGCGGCTCCATCCAACCGCTCTCCCTACCGTGACCGCGCTGCCTCGGGCTGTTCAGGCGAGCCGTCGACACTCCCCCTGTCGCGCATAGTGGAGTCTATTAGGCCACATCCTCCCTCTTTCTCTCTCTCTCATCTTTCACTTCCCACTCTCTCTCCCCTGACGACGCTTCGCCGTGTTCCCTCACTGGTTGTAGAATCAAGCGTCCTTCCTTTCTTTAGATCACTATCTATCGACACTCCCCAGCAAAAAAATGATCCTGGCCCGCCTACAGCGCTTGCTCAGACAGCCAATCAGAGGCTCTTGAGCTCTCTTCGTGCAAGATGGCGAAAGTGCGAGTTGTCAGGCTGGTTCTCTGGTTTATCGTGTTTGCGCCTTGTGGGACTTCTCCCGCAGTGTTGCCGTGATGAAGCAGCAGATTCGCCTTTCGTCGTGAAGCTCAAAATCATAAATCGCGTCGAACGCGATGAGAAGTTGGATGGCCCCGCAGCGTGCAAGATTCCGAGGAGCACTCTCGGCACGGTTAGGGCTAAAGTGACCCGACTCGCAACCCGGTGCCCGCGGCGCCCGACGCGTACGCACGGCCGTGTACAAGGGGTTCTTCATACGTGCCGGTTTCCGCGTGCTCAGTGATGACTGTAAATTCTGATGAATGCGACAAAGCCGTTGCCGGTGTTGCCGAAGTTTGGAGCGAGCTGTCAAAATTTCCGGAACATTCGAATCAACGGCGGACGACTTTGTCAGTGCAGATGATGGTGTCGTGACCACGGGAGAGCCCGGAAACGAAGACTACATCGCCGACATCGTACCGAGCACAAATGAAAGTAGGCACGTTGAGGAAAGCAACTACGGTCCTTTGCCCACATCCTCCGAAGTGATTGGTGCACTCGCATTAGTCCGGTGCTTCTGCGCGAATGCGGAAGGTTGCGGCCTCAGCTGCTCCGACTCCTTAGACAATGTGGGGAAGTACGTGCGTCGCAGGCAGCGAAATTGCCCGAGCAGAAGAAAATGCAGGACTAATTTATGCGAAACTAAGCTAGTTTCTTCAATAAAGTGATTTTATAAATGGTATGTGCTTTTATGACATCCAATTATTTAGCAGGCTTATATCGAATTATGCTCTATATCGAACTGATGGGCGTTTTTTTGCGAGTTCGATATAGCCGGGTTTGACTGTATTTGCCTGCTGCAGCACGGTGCACGCTTGCACTTTGGAAGTTTGGACAGGAAAGATGTGTTTGCCTTCCTCTGTGCAGCGTTGTGTATTGCACAGCCATTGCTCATGTTCAAGTACGTGTTCGAGCACCTGATGGCCAGGCAATGCGTCGGCACTCTTGCAACAGCTCATATTATGTGCGCAACGAGAAAGCATGCCGAGGCACCCATCAACTTGCAAACGTTGAGCTAGTGACATGCCTGGGTGCCTAGCAGCAACTGAGAGATGAGCAGCTGTGTGCAGTTCTGAAACTTTTGCCATATCCGCATTGCTACTGCTTACTGCTAGCTGCACACGTCGTATGCTTATGTGTGATTTTAAGGCTGCTAATAAAAAAATTGGACAATTACCAGCCCTGTTGCTTTGCCAAAATTACATTGATAGTATATGTTAAGCATTTATAGGCATTTTGGCCTAAGTGAAATTTTCTTTCAGTTGGCCTTTAATAGTGAGGTCATTCTATAGTCAGTTAGAAAAGTGGTTCAGAACCCCTTTAATAAATATCAGAGGTGATGTAGTGATGGAGTATGGGTACAAAATATTCAACTTCATTCTTTTGTGTGTAAATTGATAGAAAAGCTTTTACCAATCTTGAAGCATTACCCGAAAGCTTTTACTGTGGTCTGGATATTTTGTTGCAATTATGTGGATATTCCAAGCACACTTTTGCTGTCACTGTAATGTTCTGTTTTAAAGTCCAAGGGCAATAATACCGTCACCATGTGTTGTATGCTGTATGTGCAAGTGAAAGCATGTGAGGGAAGCCAATGATTGTGGCTCAATATGGTGCGCGTGAACGAAGAAAGTGGAGACCAAATGTGCCGTGTTCCATTGCGCAAAAGGCCATGGCAGATGGGGGGGGCAGCGTTGTGCTTTGGCAGCAACTCCGCGTTTCACGACCGGGCGCAAGGGGAACTGACGATCGTGGCTCAATCTCGCGCGCCATATGTGAGAAAAGCGGCTAGGCAGCACTGGACAGAGCCCCAGGCGTTGGCTTCGACTCCGCCAACAAGTGGGTTCTTTGCACAGTCATGCGTGCCGTATCTTGAAAGGGATCTGCAGACAGCTCACAACTTTGTGCGCACTGTGTTTTTGCCGCTCTTGCATTGAAGCGATAAACCACATGAATGTCACTTCATTTGTTACTGCTGCCGCACTTGCTCACACCAGCATTTGGACAGCGAGCATCCATGCTCATTGAGTGTGATGTGTTCGTATTTGCTTGTGCACGTTGACACCATGCTTGTTAATTCATTTAGCAAGCGAATGTTTCCAAGTTTATGCGGCTGATAAAGCTACCATCCTTACTTCCTAGCTGTCTACTAATTTGCTATCGCAATTGTTGATCCGGCTTTTGGACAAAACTGTGATTTTTTTTTTATTATCAAGCTTATTCATAATACATTTTGTGGAAAAGAGGCAGTACGCCTGATGTTGAGTGCATTATCTTAAAATGTAGAACAACTTTGCTATCTTGGTCTCACCATTTTCTGACATGCACATTTCCACATTCTGTACACTAATGTTATACAAAGTGGGGTGATGCATTTCCTTTGACATTTCGTGGTGCTTTCGATAGCTCTGTGCTAAGCAGTGTTAGAAACTAACACCCTACTACGTAAAAAATGAATTAAGTTCTGTATTGGCACATTGTTGTTGGTATTGCGGTACTCAATGCTTGATTGTGTATGTAGCATTTTGTGAATTCAAACACAGACTTGCTTTGTTTGTTTGTGTACTCCTTTAAAGCTGTGTGCGTAATTTAAAGGTGCTCAAGTAAAACTCGAGGTATTACATACTGCAATGTCAGGATATCTGCAGCAGGAGCAGGCATAAGACAATAGCAGCTTTACACATGGCAGCAAATGCAACTGCAAAGGCTGTGTGACATTGTTAACAGCCTCATAGCTGTGATTGTGGCTGTATCTTGTGGCAGGCCCACCAGATGGAGGACAGTGCAGCTCAAGTGGCACAGAAGCAGCAGGCAGCCCAGGAGCGGCAGCAGTTTGCCGACCTTGTGCAAGAGCGCAACCGGCCTGATCTCAACGAAAGCCCCGCCCGTCTGGTTGCACGCCACTTTCTCAGCCAATGGAAGCTCTTCCTCAGGTCAGACAACACCAAAAAAAATAGAGAGTTGGGGAAAGAAAGATAATATGTGGGCATTGACACACATATCTAAACAAACTGACAAGACAGGTGTGGTGAGAAAAGTGCTGACTGTATATTTTATTACAGATAAAAATGAAGTTATATGCCTTTATTTTCCTCATTTATTGCGTGCTTGCTTAGGCTAAAAACACAGGTATCCAGCAACAACCACTAGCATACTCTGTGGGGTTCTCCTCCATACTCTTGGGACAAAGGAACGACAACACAGTAGTGCAAACAGTCACAAGGGCATTTATTGCACCTTTCATAAATCAATGCCTGCTAGCCGAGTTGCTATCCACAAAACATGCCGATGGGCGCGCGACAAATCTAGAAGTCCGACTTACCGCGATCTGATAGCGAGCGAATATGTTCGCCCCATGCTGGATCCCAATGCCTGGTCGTTCGCGTGTACGGTCAAGCCAACGGTGGCGCGTTCGAAGGCGGCCACGCGATACAGTCTCGCAGAAGCATGGGTCGGCGCACGCGCGGCACGGCACGTCCGTCCCGCTTGCTGTCCCGTCCCAAAGAGAAAGCGCCTTCTCTCTCTGCGCCCGAGTAACCCCGCCTGTCGGCGGCGTTAGCAGCGCAACACTCGCGCCATCTCTCGCGCTGCGCTTCAACCACATCGACCGCCACGGGCGTCACGCAGGCCACGCGGCAAAGGGGGATTGCAGGAGATGGGGGAAAACAAGATATCTGGGGACGCGCGAGAGTCGCGCATCCCCACATCCCCCCAACCTTAAATCACTACATATTCTGGCGAAACATGTCACTCGGTCTAACATCAATGCGTGCTTCGCGAACAAGGTAGCACATGCAACAGAGGCCGCGCCGAAGAAATGTCCACACGCTGTCCATAGCATGCGAGCCGACATTGTCCCTGGGTACACCGCTGGCATCCGCCGGTCACAGCAGCAGCTTTGCGGACTCGACGGCACGATCCCAGGCCAGGACTCCGGAGACGACGACGCAGAATTCGGTACGAGCAAGCGTCGCTCGCGCCGACGCGCCCTGCTGGCAAGAGCCGCCGTAGCTGTCGGTGACCGCCGGCTCTTTTGTCCGCCGCAGAGGGTTGTGAGCTGGATACAAGAGGCCGCCGAAGTCGCTGCGCCAAACTGGCCACAGCATCACCATCGCCCGGGGTGGCTCGATCGTAGTCCGGAGCAGCAGCGCACACGATGTGCAGGTGACAGCAAGCCAGGGGTGACTCCAATCACGCTGCGTACACTCGACACACTCGGCAAACACTAAAGTAGTGCAAGGGAGAGGAATTCTGCATGTGCATCGCCCACGTGGTACGATGTTCAACTCGGCTAGCAAAGATCGGGCAGCTACTCAGATGCTAAGTTCACGTGAACGACGCTCGCTTCCTTGAGTCGAACGAGTAATTTCAATTCGTGCGAGGCTAACTAGAATGAGGGAAGCAAAGTACAACACCTCAACGCCAAGGTCTACCAGGTTGTGTCCCTCCACGTGCGACAGGCAGCTCCGTAAAGCCTTAGGCCTAAAGCGCCGCTACCCTGACAACAACCGGCATCCAAAAACAACACCCAAAATGAGCGCAAAACAGGCAGCCGCGAGGAGACGTCAGCTCTGTGAGGTGGTCCTACTCCGCTCGGTGCACACAGCATCTGAGTTGACGGCGCCCACCGTCCCAGACGGTGTCGGAGCGCCCGGTGCCAGGCCGCAATACCAGTCAGCCCGTAGTGGCACCCGTGGCCCGCGGCCACTCGGCTCCCAGAGCCGCGACTTCATCAGAGTCAAAGAGATAGAAGAAGCTATTTACATAAGAAATTCGGACCACCCACGAGGCTTCCGCACTCACTCGCTTCAGGCTTGCCACTGCTCCGCAGGCGCTCAGCCTCGCTCTCCCAGGATGCAGACCACGTGGCTCTCGTACTGACGAATGTCATTAAAAAAACACTTGCGAAAAGGCTTAGCATGTTGACATGTTCAAACACACTACAGCCACCGTCGCCTCTCTCAAGAAAGCACGCCGCCAACGCTAGCGATCAAAATCCACGCTAGCCCTACGCTTCGGTTCAAACAAAGGTTTCGAACGAAGCCAAACTGTTAAATCTATTGTCCGATGTCCCAAGAGCCCCACGTTGGGCAGCCAGATGTGGGGTTCTCCTCCGTACTCTTGGGACAAAGGAACGACAACACAGTAGTGCAAACAGTCACAAGGGCATTTATTGCACCTTTCATAGATCAATGCCTGCTAGCCGAGTTGCTATCCACAAAACATGCCGATGGGCGCGCGACAAATCTAGAAGTCCGACTTACCTCGACCTGATAGCGAGCGAATATGTTCGCCCCATGCTGGATCCCAACGCCTGGTTGTTCGCGTGTACGGTCACGCTAACGGTGGCGCGTGCGAAGGCGGCCACGCGAGACAGTCTCGCAGAAGCATGGGTCGGCGCACGCGCGGCACGGCACGGCACGTCCGTCCCGCTTGCTGTCCCGTCCCAAAGAGAAAGCGCCTTCACTCTCCGCGCCCGAGTAACCACGCCTGTCGGCGGCGTTAGCAGCGCAACACTCGCGCCATCTCTCGCGCTGCGCTTCAACCACATCGCCTGCCGCGGGCGTCACGCAGGCCACGCGGCGAAGCGGGATTGCAGGAGATGGGGGAAAACAAAATATCTGGGGACGCGCGAGAGTCGCGCATCCCCACAACTCGCCATAAACTTACGTCCTTATAGCAAAAAACACTCGATCCTGGATATACAGCAGAACATTGTTCATGTCTTGGGGAAAGAAATCCAAAGAAAAAAAAAACATGAACCGGGAAAACATACGATCCAAAGTCACAAAAGAATTTGGTGAGATTCAACTGGAGTTGACATTTAAGTAATGTAAAATGTTGCAGCACAAGATGCCGCAGCCGCCGAACTGGTGGGGCCCACGTTGCCCAAGACATGCAGGCTGTTGTTGCAGCTTCATAAGGTTATGTAATTCAGCCTGGGTCAACAGACTCTCGAGACAGAGTATTTTGGCAGGAAATTTTGACATGCCCACTTTTCATTTGACATGGGCAGGAGAGTAGTGTGGAAAATCTGCCGTGACTGGCGCTTACTGTTCTCAATTGCATGTGCCTCGTGCCTTTTATTGTTTATATGAGATCTAGCAACTGGAAAACCTATTGTATGATCGCAGTTTTGCGATATACTGAACGTTGGTGCCGGAAGATAGTGTTTTCCAGGAACATATTAACTGGTGAAAAAGAGGTGTAGCTGTATAAGGTCATTTTTTGTGTTCTCAGTCGTGAACGTTCTTACCAGGAAATCGTACAAAATGGGATCATGCCAACTAGGTTTTACTGCATCAAACTCGGATATATCGAATCATTGTCTACATCGAAAAGTTGCAAAATCCTCTTGAATATCCTGTGGAACTGTACTACCGAAGAGAAATGTATACACCTAAGTCTTGTTCACCACTCCTTGTGCTGTGCGGCGCCCCTGCAAGTGCGCATCTCCTAACAGAGACGCCATAAGTGCCTACTACGGTGGGGCTACGGGGCCCGAGCCCCCTCTGAAGTTTTGCCGATGCTGAATTCAAAACCCCCCACCTCCTTAAAGGGACACTAAAGGTTACTATTAAGTCAACGTGGACTGTTGAAATACCATCACAGAAGCCTCGAAACGCTTGTTTCGTGCCAAGGAGAGACTTATTTTAAGAGAAAATGCGTTCTGAAGCGTCCGCGTACCTCTAGCGCAGTTCAAATCGCCCGCCCTCCGATCGAGGAGTACTGACATCATGGTCTCATAGTGACGTTGCGTCCGCAGACGGCGCTACGGCTTTTCTGCGCAAAACGCGAACGCGCGGCCAGAAACACAGCCAAGACAGAGCCGACAGCAGAGCGAAAGCGGGAGTATGGTGGCTAGCGGAAGGAGAAACGAATTACGTCCCATGGCACACGGAGAGTCCGTTTTCGTTAAACTATAGGCTGCGGCGAGCTCGCAGCGTGGTCGGCGTGGTCTATGAGAAGCGACGAGCCTTTTCGCACTCACAACAGGGCATAAAAATGTGCGAATCGACGCAAAACTCGGCCTAGAAACGTGCTTCGCCACAGCCAGGGCTCAATACGACCCAAGCTGGCACGACCCAGATGTCGTTTCCCGCACCGCCACCAGGCGCCGCTACTATACCTCAAACTCCAGCGCAAGACGCCCATAAGCTGGTACTTCATTCTATGACGCTAACTTCGACGCTCGTCGCAATGGACCCTGACACCGACAGATTGGCTCGCCATGGTGGGCTCAACTTCAGCGATTTGAGCACCGACGAGCGCGACCTGCTGCTGAGGGCTCGCACTGCCGGCGTCGTTGCGTACTACGACGGCGGCCTCGAGACACCGGCTCTCCGGAGCAGGAAAGCAACGAGGGCTTCCCATGACATCACATGGACGTGGCATTCTCGCTGCTTGTTCCAAATGAAAGTTTCGCGAGCCAGCAGAACCCTCACGGCACGACGCGATAGCGAAACTACTGAAACTCCAAAGCGTGCGCGGCGCAGAGTCGAGCGCGCAGAGTCGAGCGAGAACGAAACCTTTCGAACACCCATATTACTGAAGGGCAACGTCAAAATGTTATTTTTTCTTAGAATCGAATAGACGTAGACAAGTAGCATTTTTTTCCGTCTTATAATCGAATGAAATGATATTTTTAATACGAGTAGTTGAGTATTAGTAACACAAATTATGAGGAGTCCTTTCGTCACCGGGCTAGTACTGGAATGTCGCTGGGGGGTCTCAAATCGTGTCATGTATTTACCTCAATTTCTCGGTTACTAAAGCTCTGTTCGCGATTATATTGACGCCTTAGACGTTCTAGAACATTGCTCTACCACTTTAACTTGAGTTTCTTGTAACCTTTAGTGTCCCTTTAAAGTGTCATTACCACAGCTCTGTTACTGCATTATTTCAGGTTTATTTTGAGTTGGCTCCACCTTGTACAGTTAAACCTCGATATAACGAACTTCAATTCTCTATATAACGAAGTATTTAACTTTTCATAACCTCTTAAGATAGCATATCAGTATCTTATATCTAACCAAACCTCTTAAAGGTATAACTTGAATTTCACTGTGTAATCACGACTTATCATAGATATTCACCTGAAAATGACCTTGGTCGAACGTGCAGAGCCTTTCAATACCAATAAAACACTGACAAATTTTTTTCTAAAGGCATGTGTCACTTCTCACTGACGATTTCATTTTCAAGCTGTTTCAAAATAAGAACTTCACTATTACTTGTTTCTTGGCAGGAGAAAAACAGCAATGCTTTCGTATTTTGAAAAAAAGAAAAAGAAAGGGTAACTCTTTGGTGACATGTATTGAAAATGTGCACTGTTTAGCTCACTTATATGCTCTGAAAACAGTTACTGAAGAGTCGCTTTCTCACATTATTTATGCGTTATACAAGGCATTTAGTTGTTTTCCCCCGGTATCCTTGGTAAGGTATGCGGGACATGGTGTTTATATTTATTCGAAATATGAAGCAAAGTTCTGAGTGCAGAGCGATATACAGTCGACTCTCGTTACATTGGACACCCTGGTAATCCATCAAAAAACGTGTTTTATCCGAAGTCCGTAATATCCGAAAGGCCTCACTTCCGTAACTTTCGTCACGATGTCTAACGACTGTATTGCAAAGAGTGAATGGCAAACATCCAGAGTAAAAATCAAACAAACAAACAAAAAAGAAGGTCTCAGTTTCGCCCAAAAGGCGAAGCATTGATTGCGATAGCAAACTAATGTTGAATTCCAATGGCGGAGTTGGAGCAAGTTTTTCTGCTCGTTTCGGAGCAAGTTTGTTCCAATGGCAGAGTGAGGGCAGGAGTAAGGTGTTCCAATGAGAGAGTCGCAGGGGATTCAGAGCGGGAGTCGGTCCGTGGAGCAGAAAAAGATGCTCCACCAAAATCGGCGGAGTGGACCGGAACTCTGCGTGACGTATTTCCTTTACCACATTTGTCTGCTGGGAGGCGCCAGCGGTCACGACTCACGAAGCAAAAGCTGCTGCACGCTTGGCGAGATATCCATTCCGCACTTTTAAAGAAACAACAGGTGAACGGCGCTGAAGAGACAAGTGACCGGTGCGGCGGTGCTGGGAGCAAACAGCAGGAAATGACAACACGCAAGGTATCCTGGGTAACTCAGTGATAGAACTTCCGCTTCCGCCTTGCTCCGGCGGCGCAGGTTGTGTTCCACTCGCGGATCTGGAGGCGTTGCTCTGCGCCAGAGTCGAGTGCTCACTTGCAGAGTCCGTCGGCTGCTCCGACTCCGCCATTGGAATTCAACGTAAGCAAGATAAGCGTGGCGGCAGCAGCTATCGAACTGACCTTCGTGCTGCCTCTCGCTTCAACGCAAACTCTCGCTTCAACGCATACGAAGCTACGGGCACTGGGCGCGCTTTGTCCGCATCACTAGTCGCTACGCGGGTGCACACTTTGTTCACATCGCAGATTGCTTTCTAGATATGCTGGCCGCATCATAAGCAGCAGCCACCAGAGTAGAGCCCCCTCTCCCTCTCACCCCCCCCCCCCCTCGTGCCTAGCGCACGTGAGAGGACGGCGCATTTTCGTCCCGCCCTCCTCTCTCTCTTGCGCACGCGATATAGAGCCGCGATCGTCAGCTGACCCTCGCAAGTCAGTTGTCAGCCTGTGTTGACACAGCAAAAGTATGTTTTATATGCCAGATTTTGAAAAAAATTGCCGCTAATTTTGTCTGCTGTAGCCAGTAGTCTGTTATAGCGCAGGCCGTTAAAAGCAAACTTCGTTGCATTACTAACATAGGTGGAACAAACTAAGGCTGAAATATGGTCCGTTTGTTATATCCGAAAGCCTGTTGTACGCGGGTCTGTTGTGACGAGCGCATGCTGTATACAGTTAAACCTTGATATAGCAAACTTCAATATTATGAAATTCTTGATTTAACAAAGTATTTAACTTTTTATAACCTCTTGTTCATAAACACCACATATTTAGAACCTGAATTTAACAAAGTATGTTTGTATGCAATTTCAATATAACGAAATTTCGCAGAGGCAGATGGTGAAATGATTGAATTACAAGCGGCTGCTTGAAAATGTACCTCTCAAATCGTGCGCCGCGCAACAAAAGTGGCCGCCAAAGTGGAACTGCATCATGTCCATATAAAGTCCAAATGTGATGAGATCCTATCGCACCCTTCACACTATGTGCTTTAGCTGCGAGTGAAAGTGTGCAAGGGTGGGACAAGAAAGATGGTGACTTCGCAAGTGCAGCCCTTCTGCACACGCAAAGGGAAAGAGGAGAGGGGAGCAAGGTCGCAGTAATGCGATCAAGTGCGCACAAGGGGGCGGGGGGGCCAGAGTTCGTGGGTAAGCTGGCCCGCGTCTCGATTTCTGGCGCACGTCTCAGCTGTGGCTGCACATGGCTGTAAGTGTGGCTGAGCGCATACGCAGCTGTGCACCCTGCTTTAGAGGTAATCTGCCGCGTGTGTAAAGAGTGGGCGTGCAGAGACGGCATGGCACCTGTAAGCTGTCTTCCCTCGCATTTAGTATTGGAGGGTGCATAATCTCGAGTTTTGGTGACCCGTTGGAGCAAGCAGCAGACGAAGTATTCGTTCCCCACTGCCGGTGCTTTTCCTGATAGCGTCGTCCCAGTGGGGGCAATGCTATCAGCTGTGGGGACAGAGTGCATGCGAAAGCGTGGCTGGCTTCGCTCAATTCGTACGACTGACGTAAAAATATTGTTGACGTGGCATGAAACCATATCATTCAGCATGACTCCCAAGTTTATCAATATGAATTGTTTTCTCATTCAAATTTGCTTTTTTGGATTTCCCGATAATTTGGAAAATTCTGTGGCCCCTTTCTGTGTAAGAAAAATCGATTGGTGATAATTCAACCAGTTTCATCGGTCGCATCAGGTTCGAATTAACAAAAGTTGACTGTGTTATAATGGACACTCAGCCAAGCATGGCGTGTATCCATACAGGCGAGTTTGCTTATGCAGTATGTCCATTTCTACCTTATCCTGAGTAGGAATGCGCAAAATCACTTTGACACGTATAATGATTGGCTATTTAAACAGCGTATTCTTGGTATCGAAATAGACACAGGGCTGGGCACGTTGACGCATGATTCGCAGTACACGTGTGCTGATGGCAGCACAACATGTATTCATACAGGCTAGTTTGCTTCTGTGGTGCATCATTTTCTACCTTATCTTGAATAAAAATGCGCTGCAAGCACTTTGACGCATGCTTAGGCGCACTGCAGTCTCGCGTCTGGGCGACACGGGCTTTAAGGGCTAGTGTTGCAATTAGTATGTCAAAGACCATTCTGCAGCGTGAAAGGGTTGCAAGGTATGTGAGCAAAAAGTAAATAAACTTTTGTGTGTTCGACACAATCTTAGAAAAGCAGGTCGGTAAGTTCTCGCTCTAGAAATTTCAGAAAGCCAATCCCTTGAAGTTGTCCGACAGATGTGGAGATCTGAGGTAAGCTTCAAATAGGTATATTTTATATTTTGAATGATTGATATTGTTACATTGCAGAAGTCACATATAAAGATGTATATACAATATTTACAAAAGAGACAGGGACGCGTAAACAAGATGGCTGTTGAGACCGATTCCACGTCTACCCGTCAAATCGTTTTCTGACTGGCGCCACTCTTGCTTGCCCTGTAACATAACCCTCGCATGTAAAGGCACCATCTCGGCGCTAAATATAAGGGAGATGAACTTTCGGCAAAGTAAGGCTTCAGTTGAAACACATGCACAGCGTCCGTGGGGATGCGCGAGTCCAGCGGAGCAATCTTGTAGTTGACATCGCCAAGCTGACGCAATATTGTGTAGGGCCCTGTATAGCACAGCAGCAGCTTTTCAGACAAGCCGACGCGGCAACATGGTGTCCATAGGAGGACAATGGAGCCAGGAGGAAACCTAACGTCCTGATGTCGGCTGTCGTACCGGATCTTCTGCACAGCCTGTGACTCAGTGAGCCGGGAGCCGGCAATCTGGCATGCTGTGCGAGCCTGGGCGAAGACGTCTTGAGCGTATTCAGTGGGAGTGTTCGTTGAGAAAGGAAGCAGTGTGTCAAAGGGCAAGGAAAGGTGGTGGCCGAACAGAAAGTAAAAAGGGTGAAAAGCCAGCGGTCTCGTGACGGGAAGAATTATAGACAAAGGTCACGAAGGGTAACATGCTGTCCCTATCACTGTAGTCGTTGCAAACGTACATAGACAGCATTTCTGTCAACGTGTGATTGAGCCACTTCGTCAGTCCGCTTTTCTGCAGGTGGTAGGCAGTGAAAAGTTTGTGCCCGGCAGAACAGGAGCGAAGTAGGTCTTCTACTACTTGGGACAAGAAGGTGCAGCCACAATCAGTGAGGAGCTGCCGGGGTGTGCAGTAAGGGAGGATGACGCCATGTAAAAGAAAACTGGGTCGCGTAATCAGTTGCGACAATGACCCACTTATTGCCAGGTTTCGACATCGGAAAAGGGCCGAGAAGATTAAGACTGACGCGAAAGAATGGTTCTGAGGGCACATCGTTGGGGTGAAGGCGTCCAGAGGGCAGTACAGCAGGTTTCTTGTGGCGCTGACAGAGCGCACAGGCTGCAATGTAGTGGTGCACAGAGTGGTACAAGCCTGGCCAGTAGAGTGGTGCCATATGTGATCATAAGTATGCTAAACACCAAGGTGACCTGCAGTAGGGGCGCCATGCAACTGCTCAAGAACTGATATACGGAGAGGGCGTGGCACAACAAGTAAAAATTCTGGTAAACTGCGACAGTAGAGAATGCTGTCGCGGAGCATGAACATGCACAGTGTGGGCTCCGAATGTCCAGAATTGCGACTTTCGATGAGAACACATAAGGAGTCGTCACATCGTTGTACAGTGTGGATGTCGTGCAGATCAGAAATGGCCAGGATGCAAGAGTCGTCATGTGCATCATATTCAGGGAGGTCGACAGGATGATGGGAGAGGCAGTCAGCGCCCTTGTGCAAATGGCCTTAATTGTATAAAACAGAAAATTAATATTCTTGGAGCCATAGTGCCCATTTACCGAATCGTCCAGTGGGGTCTTAAGGGGGGACATGTTTCTTAAAAACTGAAAATATTGAAAAAAAAATTGATTTTTGGGAATTACTTGTTTCGGCATCTGTAATGCCTAATCCACACTGTATCAGAACGATTTGCCCCAAAACGCACCCTAAGTGTCCGAAAAAATTTATTTTAATAGTACCAGCGGCGAGAAATGACCCCAAAATCATGCAGAAACACCAGAGTTCATGGAGCTATTCCTCGACTTTCCCGTCGCTGAGTGCCGCCATCTCAGTACCGTTCGAAAGCTCAAAGTTCTGGCTTTCAGTTTCCTGCATCCTCGCTGACGATGGCCGCATAGAAAAAGTGCAAATGTAAAGCAATCGGGGGCCGGGCTGACGAAGCTCGCGATGCACGCAGCCCTCCTATTGGCTCAGCGCGCCAGCACTTTGAGAGGCACCTTCTGATTGGCTGCTTCCATGGCAACTAGGCCTAGCAGACAAGCTCATCTGCTAGGCATGGCAGTGAATCACTTCGACAACCGCTGATACGCATTTTCTTTGCTCATCGTATTGCGAACGTAAGTGGCAAATCAACCCTCTTAAGAAACAAAAAGTTTGAAACCGAACCCGCATCAACGAAAAGCAAAGCGCAAGCTGTCTACTTCCTGCGGCAAGAAAGGGGTGGTGGTTATCCCAAGGTTCAGACGAGCCGACAAGATTGCGCCGGAGATGACTCAGCCATATCGCTGTTGGCCTTACTGCACAGAGCCAGCACGTCTTGGATGTGAGAAACGATTGATTCTGTGTACGTCTGGGCGCGGGCTGCTAGTTCTTTCTTAGCGGTGCTCTTACATTTGGCAGGACAGCCGAACAAGTCCCTCAACTTCTGTTTGCACGTGTCCCAGTCATTAAGCTCTTCCTCGTGGTTGTCATACTACACCTTCACCGTGCCTTGTAGGTAGAAGACCAAGTTAGCCAACATAATCGTCGGATCCCATTTGTTGCGGGCGCTTACACGCTCATAAGTGGCGATCCAGTCCTCCATGTCGAGGTGGTCGGTGCCGCAGAACATTCCTGGATCCTGTGGCTTAGCCAACACAACTGTCGGGGTTGTAGGTGTTAATGTGGGCCGCGCCATGTCAGGTCCTGTTTCGTTCATCAGTCCAAGGTGGCGACCACTGCGGAGCTCCGTTGTTGTTTGTCATGGGTACCCAGCACCTCTCAACAAATTATGTTGCAGAAGTCACATATAAAGATGTATTTACAATATTTATAAGAGAGACAACAATGCATAAACAACATGGCTGCCGAGACCAATTCCACCTCTACACGTCAAATCGTCGTCTTCTGAATGGTGCCACACTTAATTGCACCGTAACAATATATGTATATCTGGAATCTACTTTATATGAATAGAGAATAGCAGACGCAAAAGCCAAATCACATTTGCCTGCTCCTTGGAGACCCAAATGCCTATGGTGTTTCCTTCAAAGTTGTGTACCTGCCATGGTTCCCAGACAGCTAGGTCCTTGTTTTACTACTCCTAAAGCTAAGAAGTGTCATGGGTCGTGCTTATGGGCATATAGTGAAGTGAGCTGTGTGACAATTAACATCTTTAATGAAAGCAAGAAGTTCTGCCATGTCGTTCTCCAGGGCCCATTATGCACCCTAAAAACAGTGCAGGTGAGAGAACAAAAGCATGAATTGACACGTTTCTCCTGCTTTGTGTTGTCTGTTCAAATTCCTACTGTTGTCCCATCGTCTACACTGTTTTCAGAAGGTTAGTCTTGAACTGACTAGGCCAATTTCATAAACTTGTGCTTTTTATGCGTTGCAGCAGTAATGCTCTTACAAGCATCTTTCATGCTAAGACTGAAAAAAAAAAGAACATTGTAGCAACAAGGCAGTATTTCTGTTAACTTTTTTGTAAGAAATTCAGTATGGCTCTGCTAAGATCTCAATTTTAGCTCCTGAGGGAGACATGCTGCTGAAGAAAGGGCATTTAGCATGAAATGTGTTGTGCTTCCGACTATGCAGGTATCCCTTGGCAAAGGAACGGCCCACAAACATAGCCAATACTGAGCTGCTTTGTCCACATGGCCTTCTTTTGCACCTTCCCCAAGATGAAGACAGGTATGCTAACGACACAGCACACTTAGTTGTGAAAGGCTGCAATGCAATAGTGAAGCTAGCACTTGAATTTGTCCAGTGCCCATTAATGCAACAATAGTATACATGACTGCTGGCTAAATGACCGCTGATGAATTGCCACTCCTGAATTGTTCAAAACAGGAGCATTGCTTTCTTAGGCATGTTTCGGGTATCACATTTGTTTTTGCACATTTGATTCACATATCTGCGCACAATGCAGCTTGTATCATAATGGAGCCATGTCAGTGAAATGTAACTATAGGCCACTACTACATAGTTATGCAGGATTCACATAGAAGGAAATCCACATAAGAAGCACAATGGGTTTGAGCGTACTGGGCCAACACTCCGAAGTTATGAACAGCAGCTTATCGTTATTCTTGCAATGAAAGGCTTATAATCAGTGCGTTCTACCAGTACTACCTATGATGCTTTGTTATGAGGACACCAAAGAAAGTTAAAAGGAAGCAAAAGAAAGTGCCATGGGCAACTGAGTATGAATGATAGGCATAATAGTAAGATACAGAAGGGTGATAGTGTATATTGGAGGCTACCCATAGTTGGGTGATATTGCAGCTCTGAGGTTAAGAGGGAGAGATGGATTGTGCATGTCGTGTCTAGAACAGATAACCAGTAGACTGCTAGGGTAACAGAATGGGCAACAAGGGAAGGGAAATGGGGTCATAGGTAACAGAAAATTAGATGGAGTTTTAGTAATCAGGCAATTCATTGCTGTGCATACCTAATTGGAACTTTCTTGAGAGGAGCATTTATCATGCAATGCACTTGAAATAGGCAACCCATGAGGATATTGAAGGCGGTTGTGTGAGCCATTACTTTAATGCCACAGTGGCAAGTAGTTGGAGCTAACCCAATCGTCCATGTTCTTGCAGAGCGGTTGCCATCTGGCCACAGGAGTGGGAATCGCTTGTTAGCCTTTTCCCAGCTGATTTGTGCATTACTGTGTCACCAGGACCAGGAGAAGGCAAACTGATTACTGAACCAGGCAAGTTCCCTTTTATGTACATGTAGAGCTTTAGAAGCCACTTCAGTATCTTCAAACAATTGAGATTAGGTGTTTACCTTCTAAGCATACTCTCACATTTTGTAAAGATCTTACCACTAGATGTGCGTGAATACTCAAATATCTCTGAATCGAACTGAATAGAGAATGTTCAAATAGTTCAGTTTGGGAATCGAATATCTACTGTTTGAATTTTCGTATATTCGGTATACAGTAGAACCCCTCTAATATGTTTTCCACAGAACCGCAAAAAGAAACTTAAGGCCCGGGAAACTTATTACGTGAACATCCTCTTAAAATTGCACAAACATGCTGTTAAATATTAAAACAAAGACACTGTGCACTGCTCAGCCTCTTAAGGATTTATAGTCGTTGACAGCTATTGAGAAATTGACAGGTACTGCCAGAAGTCAGATTAATGAGGAATCTGAAGTACTGGAATTGGCAGAGAATGAGTGACTTATTCCACAAGTGACTGAAAAATGTGCATTCTTGGATTACTATCACTTTCAGGGATATGCTCACTTTTGCAAGGTTTCGCATGACTAGCGTGAAACGCACCGGCGTCTACAAGTGATGGTACTCTTGCTACAGTGCCAAGCACGCAATGTTATCACAGTCTATGTGTCTGGTACTACGAAACTGAAAGTAGTATTTTTGAAAGTGATCGTCTGGGAATATGAGCCAAGTTTGTCTATGCGTTGTTGCATGCACATAGGCTCCTCTGTGACTTGTTCAGTCCATATTTCAACCATTGTCATGTTGTTGCTGTAGATAGACAAAAGTACAATCAAAGCACGCACCGAATCTTCATTCCCTGACAACATAACAGAAGACGACCGAGCTGCGATAGCCAAATGATCACGGGTGGAGTTCGTGCCCCTTAAAACTGCAAAGTTGCCAGGGCGATGTCGCTATTTAGCAAGTAAATGGGCAAACATTAGATGCGCGGAACTCGCATGACAACGAGCAAATGCAGCCTTTCAACATGTAGTAGCCTGGCTTGGCTTGCCCTGCAGTTTGGGCACGGTCAGCGACTACTGGATCGACTAGGCTTCGTTAGTTTCGGTTTCAAGGAAGTGCCGGCGAATTATAAAAACCAATATCTTGCTCTTATTGCCCAGTTCTGTGGCCCAGTTGGCACATGCCAATTGGACCACAGGTGGAGTCCAAATATTGAATGGTGCACTGTAAGGTGTCTGAAATTTCTGCCAAGACCATGCTTCCAATGCTGTGGCATCTCAAAAGCGTGTGTTGGTGGTGGTTGAAAGTGCGCAGCTAGTGTGTACAGCGCGGTCGACCTTTTTCTTTTGCATTTCTTCTTATTATTATTTATACGTGGTACACTGGATATTTTCTGATAATTATACACTGAATTCGTAATGAATCACATGGGATCGTCAGAAGGATGATGTCGGAAAGAAGGTTGTAATACATAGATGTCTATGAGCTCATTTCTGGGACCAGGCTTTAGCGATGTTATACCCGGGACATGTATGAGTGAGGAACATGTCAGCAGGGTTTTACTGATATCTGGCCGGCATCTGCATACCCGACATGGCCGGCATACTTGACATCTGGCCGGAGCCATTTCTTTCTCTTCTTTTTTTCATGTTGGGAGGGGCCTGATACATGACTGACTGCAAAGATTTAAGACTGCGTAGTACAGGTCCTTGAGCAGTGCAATCTCTTTAAGTTGAACAGAGTTGAAAGAGTTCATTTGCGCTGCTTATGTCTACATGATTGTGCTGGTTGAGAATATTCTACTTTGAGATGGCCCAGGGGGCATTATTATTAGTGCTAAGCTCTCAATTGCTGCTGCAAAGAATGAGAATTCCAGTATTTTGGATTTTTCAGCCTACATTGGTGACAGCCAACAGAATTGATGGGATTGAACATGTGTAACCACTGAAATTGCAGCTGTCTTGCCAGACTCTTTCATTTACTTTTGTCTTGCATCGGCATTAGTGAATACTGTCAAAACTGTGAATATCTGTGACTTTTCCCACTTTGTACTGTGTGACTGACATGAACTCTGTCGGTCCTATTCGTCTAACAGGCTACTCAGCAAATGAGGTGTTTGAGAAGTTGCAGTGGTAGCACAGAAGCCCAGAAGTTTTGGGTTCTTGCCATAGCTACGTGATACAAGACCACCTCCCATTGTCGCATGTGTATCACGCAGGGAAGTCGAAAGTGTGTCTACGTGGACCTAGTTGACCAATGCCTTGGGACATCCAGGTTGCATGACTCTGCTAGAAAAAATTTTAATTTTTCGCTTACACCGGGGTCTATCTGTGCTTCACTACTGTATATTATTGTCTGGAGACCTACATTGGCTCATTATGCTATTTTTGTTACTTTTATCTACTATATTGCTTTTATTTGCTGTTATAATGGTAGACAGCTATAATTGACATCCTCATGCTTCACAGCCCTCAAAAGATTTCTTGTTACAGCTCTTCTCTTTTCAGTGCAAGCAAGAAGTGTACGAAGTTGTGGGTCAGACAATAATACACTGTAAATTAGCTACAGAGCCATTGTAATGACCACAGTTGGCAACTTCAGGCCTCTCTACGATACAGTGAGGCAATGGTTCGTAGTAGTTTAGAATAGGGACAGGGGCACCTCTTATAAATTTTAATGCAATGAAACACAGTCATTAATCAGACCACTTTATCTGCTTGAAAGCATAGGTGTGCCTGCTTATATTATTACACTTGAGAGTCTCATATCTTGGGACCCAAACTCGCTCAATCAGAATGGCCAACTGCACACGTGCGGATGTGCAGATAGCCATGCAATTATGCGAATTTGGGGCTTGTCACTGTGTTTCTTGGCCTAGGTATTTTCTTTGTGTTAAAGTGTCCTTAAATTGATTAGCTGGTACTATAATGAAAAAAATATATATATGCACTACCTCTGGGTGGAGTAATAATAAAGCATGACCAACCAGAGAAGTGCATATCTGACAGCTCTCTTGAATTTTCTGTGAAGTTTACGGATTCTGGCTCATTCAACATTTACTAATGTTTTGTCATGTATTACAAGAAAACTAATTGTGTTCATGAAAAAGTTTCCTTTCTCAATCTACGGCCATAACCCTGGAAGTCTTCTAATTGTAAAAAGGACATTCAAGAGTTACTTGCTTAGAGCTAGTTTATTCAGGGAAGTTCCTGAAGCTAGTGAAATCAGCAACAGTAATTTCACTGAAAAAGTCATGGTGATCTAAAAACCGTGTGTTGCGTGTCAATTGGTGCTGTTCCAATTTTGTGGCTGCTTATATGCTGCATCCACGGTTAAATCATCACCAATAATCATCCTACAAAATGTGTGTGCTTAGGGCAATCCTAAATAAATAAATGTGTTTATTTCCGTGCTCTCCGCAAAGGAATTAGGAAACATCAATCTTCACTAATGCAGTGCGATCATCTATTGATGTACAAGTTAGAACAGCAAGATTAAGATTGTAACTATGTTTGTTCTGCATGAAGGCAACAACTTAAAGTGAAATTTAAATTTCATAGTTTCTCCACACACCTTGCTTCAGAAACAAGATTGATTACCATGCACAGCAAATTGGAATGAAGGCGTGTGTGCATGAGCCGTTCTATCGTCTCTGCTAGGCTCCAGCCCTTCTTACTTGTTCCTTACTCGCTCTTATAGAGTGATGTCGACTATCTTAAGCAGGGCAGCACAAAGTAACACCATGGCTTGGACACGTGGCAAAGTCTGCTCGCAGAATTGCGCATTGGGATCCATGCTGAGAACAGAGAAGAGAGAGGGAATTGTGGCCGCCCCAGTGGATAGAGAGACAAAACAAGAAAAGGCTGGAAAGTTAACTAGGAGGATGTCCAGTTGGCTGCTTTCCACAGTGGAAATTGGATTCAACGAAAGAAGAAAACTGCAAAAGGCTCTGCATTGTTGTTTGCATTGCGCAGACGACTAAGTAATTAGTAGCTCATATGTGCGGTTACCGAAAGGCTCCCAAAGCACAGATACAAAACAAAGAAAGTTGACTGCACCATTACAAAGGATGTCAAAGTGTAGTCAAATGTTTTAAACATCATTTTTTGTGGATCATGCACTCTACTTTGAGTCTCAATATGAGCCACAATTCAATTCAAGTTTATTTGCATCTATACATGCCACATACATGTTATTCCACAGATGCAGTGGATCAAGCTAGTTCTAATGATAGCCATTATGGTATCTTCTGTACCTGAAATACAATGTTGAAAGCAACCAAGGTAACTCACACTGCAGTGCTTGGTATACTGATGTGTGTCATAAAGCAAAACTGGCAGTGACACTTTGTGAGGTAGAACACTTATTTATTTATTTATTTATTTATTTATTTATTTATTTATTTATTTATTTATTTATAGTACCCTCAGTACTTACATGAAGCATTACAGAGGGGAGGGACAAATAGATGGAGGTAGCTATACAAAAGGAAAGCGCAATAATCAGATAACAGCGCACACTACAATGTGAAAATAATGCAAGTTAGTGTGATGCAATAAGCACATCATCGTAACAAAGATAATTATACAAAGAGAAAAAAGAAAATGGAAAACATGGGTAATACAGATGAAATATGAATGCATGATACATGTATACGTAGAGAAAATTAGAGCGAGACGATAAGCACATATTGGTTGAAAATAAAGCATAATACAAAGTATACTGTTTGTAGATTAGGTAGCATAATGGAAATAGCTTATACATAGCACTGGCCAGAAGAAAACAGAGCTGCTTCACTATATATTCAAATCAAAATATACTAGGTAATGCTGGTAAGTGTTTTACGGAAGTCATCGGTGTTAGTAAGACAGACTAGTGGATCCAGTAGGCGATTCCATTCCTGCGATGTCTTTGGATGAACCGAGTTGCCATAGGTAGATGTTCTATGGGATGGGATGTTCACTTTATGAATATGGTCCAAGCGTGCAGGAGTAAAAGAGGCTGGTTCGATATAGTGTGACTTGAGCGTGGGAATTGAATGGTATATTTTATGGAACAAACAAGGGCGAGCAATTCTTCTGCATTTGGTAAGGGGATATATATGTTGAGAGAAAGTTTGACATTACAGTTAAACCTTGAAATAGCGAACTTTAATATAACAAAATTCTCGATATAATGAAGTATTTAACTTCTCACAACCCCTTGTCCATAGAACACCATGTATTTAGAACCTCAATATAACGAAGTGTTTGTGTGCGATTTCAATATGAAATTTCAATGCCGCTACAAAGGAATGCTGAGACAATAAATGGAAACTTCTGCGCATGCAGATGGTCAAATGATTGAATTGCAAGCGGCTGCTTGCAAACGCACCTTTCAAATCGCATTCCATGCGACAAGAGCGACCGCCGAAGCCACCAGTCTTTTGGGCTCACCCTCGCGAGCTTTCCCACACACCCATGGCGCACGGGGCAGGATACAATCTTATCACACTAGGACTTTGTGGAACATCGTGGCGACAGTGGGAAATTGCCTTTATTCTCCTTAAGGAATAAAGAGTAAGGGTCAATCAAGTAATCTGTATTTTTTTTTCCCTAACACTGCTATTGCTGTTGCTTTCTGAAACAAGGTGAAAGCCTTTGTCAAGCCTTAATCGCTTTTTGCTCTTACCTCTCAGCATTCCTGTTGTGACTGATTGCATGTCTCCTTTGATGTTGGAATAAAGTGATTGAAGTGTCGATGGTAAAGAGAACAAGGTGGACGTACATAGTGGTTCAAGTGATTCAATGATTAAATGTTGACTTTATCTCTGTTGTATCTGTCTCATTTTTTTGTTCAGTATTCATTCATTTTGCACCGTATATAATGTGCAGTTACATAGATCTTGTCTTCTTTAGCGTCAAGAGAGGGATAAATACTTTTTTCCCCCTTTCATTGAGAGGGGACCCTTAGTCTAGTGGCCCATTAACGTAGCCAGGGGGGAGGGGGTCGAATCCCTTTCCCACGGAACGGAAAGTATCAGGAGGTGGGCTTTGAATGAGCAACATGGATGAAGGGAAAGCTTAAATGTGAAAGCAAGGCGAGGGCTACTGGCTGCCTGAAGGGGGAGGAGGTGGTTGTCATGTCACCATACCTAGAACTTAAGTTTATCCAGTTTCCCCGCAACTGCTGTCGTGTTGCAGGTTTCTGCAGAACTATTGTCTATAGTAGTAGCGTTTCCTTGCCTTCTCACGTCACCTTTTCCCTAACCCCTCTCCCCCCTGCCCCTGTATGGGAACTGCAAGCTAAAAGTGGCAAGGCTGATCTGTGTTTTATTCACTCGTTTCACGACTTTGTCGGTCTACCCATTCTCTGCCTCCATTCCTCCCCCCCCCCCCTTCCTGCCTGCCATTCTATCTAGCTTCCCTCTGGACTTGGGTACAGCAGAAAGATAAGCGCTGCAATTTCTGCAGTGATTTTGCAGGAGGTCACTGATAATTACTGTTGTCAAGAGGCTAATGGGGCAATAGATGGCCAGGTAGCTCCAGAGGGCATAGGGCATTGTTTACATTCGACTTGGTGCCAAGATCCAAACGAGTTTCTCACGTCTTCTTTCCTCTCTGCCACTCTCCTTCCATGTATATACATGCCCTGAAATAACCCCAACGCGGGCAAGCTTTCGAGAAAAAGAAAAAAGCTTTGCTTTAAAAGAATATTGATTTGCGCAAGGCAAAATGTATCAAGGATGAGGTTGCTGGGCTAGGGAAGCTAAGGCACCACCACAACAAACAGGAGGGAGGGCAGGTAGGAGAATGACCTCAAGTCCACGCAGAAACACTAATATAGGAGTGTCAGCAGCCGCCACGCCGTTCAGCAGATCAGTGAATGTTGAAGAGTGTGACAGTGCCTAATAGAAAAGAATGTTAAGAAGGAAAGTGGAGTGATGGATATGAAGAGGGGGATGCGAATAAAAGGATTACGGATTAAATTAGGGACATAGGGAGAGCGTATCGTCATTGCCTGATGGCTCGACACCAGACAGCTGTGACCAGTGACTGTGCGGTTGTTGTAGAGCAACTGTCGACTGTATTTCCAAGTCCTGACTAGTGCCGAGCCCAGCGCTTCCCCTCATTTTCCCCACACCGCAAACACTATCACGCCACCCACAGCTGGAAGCTTGACATGCCCTCACAGTTCAAGGCATAGTATAGCAGCTCAGCTGTTGATCGTCGTGTCACTCCCAGTCCGCTAAAGACGTGGCACAGCATTTGCGCCGGTTTCGAGCATGTATTCGACTTAGCGAAAGGAGTTCATCTTGATTCCAGCAAATCTGTAGCCTCTGAGCATCTATTCTTGCATGCTGGTTGTGTGGCCATTCAAAGAATGTGTCGGTTTCACCCATGAAACAAGGGCATGAGGCTTAAAATCCTAAACCAGTAATTTTCTTTTCACCTGTGCATATTGCAATTTCTTGCATGTTTTAGTTAGGATTCACCTTTCATTTTTAACATTTTTCTTATTTCTTGTTTAGCTATACTGTATGATGTTCAGTAGTGCATTGTCTTTTGTTTAAGTCTGCTCTAAGCGTCATTTTGTAGCATATATTGTTTATCTTTCAAAGGCCACTAGTGCTAACTCTAGTTAGTCTTTAAAGGGCCGCTGAAACCGTTCGGACAAATTTTGTAGACGCGTAGGGTACAGCTAAAGTTAATCATTCGCGCCACAGTTTGTGTGAAGTGTCTCATATTAAGAGAGTTACGGACGATTGCATGTTACCCTCCTCTGTAGTCATGCGTTTTCTCCTCAACTCGTTAGCCGAGTGATCGGGGCTAAGCTCCGCCTTCACTGACTCTGCGTCATGATGGCACGTCGTGTCATCGACTTCCGGTTCTCTAGGAGCGAGCGCCCAAAGCCTCTCCAAACTCTCCGCCATCTGCTTGGCAGTTGACTTCAAGCGAGAGCTATCAAAGCAGCATTCATTTCGAGCATTCTGTCCCAGCTTTGTACGTGTCTGGTATTCTGGTACCCACAGGCTAGCTTGGCGTTTCGACGGATGGCTGGAGGCATAAACTCAAGCTGATGAAGGAACTTTAGCATAGACATACGTGAATCGCCTGATCAGTCTGCACGGTCCAGCCACCTGTTGGCGCAGAGCTTAACCAGCCAAACAAAGCGCTAATATTGCTCTAACCAAGTGTAAAACATTTTAAAAAATTTACAAAACAAATGTGTTGATGATGACACTCCTGCGAAAAATTTACACTAGCAGCAAAGAAGAATACATTTCGTTACTGCTACTGTGTGTGGTTGAGCTCTGTACCACCAGGTGGCTGCACCGTGCAGACCATTCACATTTGCACTTCTGCTCATCCCGTGAAACAGTATGGTCTAACGGCCAGGCCCTGTACCCTTACGCTTGCGTTTACTTGAATACCTGACTCGCGAAATGCTATTGCAGTAGTAATCCTCCGCTGTAAAGTGACGGCCACAAACGGGCAAATCCTGGCGCCGATCGGGTAGTGGCAGTCGAATGTGCTGCAGCCACTCTGCTCATCTGCTGCCTTACAGAGGGACATGATGTCGCAGCTTGACATATTGCCAGTCGCTACATTTGCAGCCCACAATGCAACAAAGTCGAATCAAGGTGCTTGCGAAAGGACTGACACCAACTCTGACCGCGGAGCTCTCTTCAAAATGGAGCATGTTGGAACACAAGCAGACGACGCTTGCTGTCTTCTGGAAGTGCTTAAGTGTAGTGAGAAATTGTTCTTGTGCATTCTCTTTCTGTTACTTTATTTTTATAGAAATAAATTAACTAACATTCCAACAGTTACAAACATTTGTTCACCATAAAGTTGGTAAAATTATTGATGACACACCCTAGGCAGCCAATCGGATAGTTCGCGCTACTAACGTCATTGGGGTAAATGACGTCAAATGAGTAGGGGCGGCTTAAAATTCAGCCGAGCGATGTACATATTAAAACCTTATAATAAATTACACGCTTTACGTGGAGCACTTAGATACATCAATTGATTATCAAAAAGACCTACTCTAACGACTCGGTACATTTGTACAATACCGTCAAAATCGTTTGAGGGTCCCTTTAACAAATTAAAGATTATTCTTTTTCAAACTTCGTACACTTGTATTTCCAACTTGGTTCCACCCTTTAAACATTAAAACAATATTTCGCTAGAATAGCAGCTTGGGCTTGTTGGTTTTCCATCCTGGTGTTAACAGCGCAAAACGTAGACGAGACACAAGACAAGTGGTGTTGTGGTGTTGTCTTCTTGTCTGGTGTCACGTTTTGCGCTGTTAACACCAGGATTAAAATCATCATCATCATCAGCCTGGTTACGCCCACTGCAGGGCAAAGGCCTCTCCCATACTTCTCCAACAACGCCGGTCATGTACTACTTGTGGCCATGTCGTCCCCGCAAACTTCTTAATCTCATCCGCCCACCTAACTTTCTGCCGCCCCCTGCTACACTTCCCTTCCCTTGGAATCCAGTCCGTAACCCTTAATGACCATCGGTTATCTTCCCTCCTCATTACATGTCCTGCCCATGCCCATTTCTTTTTCTTGATTTCAACTGAGATGTCATTAACACGCGTTTGTTCCCTCACCCAATCTGCTCTTTTCTTATCCCTTAACGTTACACCCAACATTGTTCTTTCCATAGCTCGTTGCGTTGTCCTCAATTTAAGTAAAACCCTTTTCGTAAGCCTCCATGTTTCTGCCCCATAGGTGAGTACTGGTAAGACACAGCTATTATACACTTTTCTCTTAGGGATAATGGCAACCTGCTGTTCATGATCTGAGAATGCCTGCCAAACGCACCACAGCCCATTCTTATTCTTCTGATTATTTCTGTCTCATGATCCGGATCCGCCGTCGCTACCTGCCCTAGGTAGATGTATTCCCTTACCACTTGCAGTGCCTCGCTACCTATTGTAAATTGCTGTTCGCTTGCGAGACTGTTAAACATTACTTTAGTTTTCTGCAGATTAATTTTTAGACTCACTGTTCTCCTTTGCCTCTCCAGGTCAGTGAGCATGCATTGCAATTGGTCCCCTGAGTTACTAAGCAAGGCAATATCATCAACGAATCGCAAGTTACTAAGGTATTCTCCATTAACTTTTATCCCCAATTCTTCCCAATCCAGGTCTCTGAATACCTCCTGTAAACACGCTGTGAATAGCATTAGAGAGATCATATTTCCCTGCCTGACGCCTTTCTTTATTGGGATTTTGTTACTTTCTTTATGGAGGACTATGGTGGCTGTGGAGCCGCTATAGATATCTTTCAGTATTTTTACATACAGCTCGTCTACACCCTGATTCCATAATGCCTCCATGACTGCTGAGGTTTCGACAGAATCAAGCGCTTTCTCGTAATCAATGAAAGCTATATATAAGGGTTGGTTATATTCCGCACATTTCTCTATCAACTGATTGATATTGTGAATATGGTCTATTGTTGAGTAGCCTTTACGGAATCCTGCCTGGTCCTTTGCTCGAGAGAAGTCTAAGGTGTTCCTGATTCTATTTGCGATTACCTTAGTAAATACTTTGTAGGCAACTGCCAGTAAGCTGATCGATCTATAATATTTCAAGTCTTTGGCGTCCCCTTTCTTATTAGTGTCCTAATAGTGTCCTACAAAACTAGGTAACTTTGTTTCAACCCGAATTTTGAAATGCTCAGTAAAAATTTGGACTAATATTGTTGCTCTCGAGTGCGCAGTTATCACGATGAATTCGTTGTTGTTAGGGGGCTCTCTTCTTCTTTCACAGACATTATTGCTTTTGTCCGGTAACGTGGAATTAATCCCTGGCCCTATGACTGGGGCTGAGCAAGAACAGATTTGTAAGATTGAAGAAATACTGAAGGAACTACAGTAGGGACAGGCAACCGTGCTGAAAAAGTTGTCAGACATTTAATGAACTCAGGACAAACTTCAGAAAAAGCTAGACAGTGTGATTACTAAAACTAATATCATTGAAAAGCGTCTTACTGCACTTGAAGAAACAGAAAGGAAGTTTTTTGATAATATAAAAGACTTAGAAAACAGGAGCTAGAGATCTAACTTAGCATTCTTTGGAATACCGGACAAACACCAAAAGCAAACCTGGGAAGAATTTGAAAATTTAGTCAGGTCTCTTTGTACCGACATGCTAAAGCTAGTCAACTCATCAATTGAAAGAGCTCACTGGCTGGGCACATACAAGAAAGAAAGCACTCGTCCAGTTGTAGCTAGCTTTTCTGGATGATAACAAGAGAATCTGTACTGCAAAACACATTCATATTCAAAAGGTCGTCATATAGCTCATCTGAAGATTTCAGCAGGCAGTTCAAGAAAAATGCCGGCTGCTCTGGAAGTATGGTAAAAAGAAGCGGCAAAATAAGAAAAATCGAGTGCATTTGAGCTACAACAAGCTGATGGGCAAGAATTTGCCTGTGATACTGGCATGCATCAGCCAGTTCCTATTCAGGTGCATGCTCAGTTATCTCGAACCGAATGACGTGTTGAAGGTTCTAGCTCATGAAGGATTGCAAAAGATACTATCAAGAAAACACTTACACTAGTTCTGTTGGTGGTTAATTATCGTAGCACAAAAAACAAGAATGATGAATTTGCATTTATAGTTGAGACAGTGAAAGCACAAATTGGTTATAGGTACTGAGTCATGGCTCGATGACAGTATCTGATGTAGAAGTATTTCCACCTGGATTTACAGTATACTGAAAAGATAGAAATTGATATGGTGGTGGAGTGTTTCTTTTAATCTCAAGTAGCCTTCCCAGCCAAGAAGTTGTTTTTGATAAGGGAATCAGCGTGGTGCCGCCTTCAATTTCCTCAGGGAAACAACATCATTCTTGGGGCAATTTACTGGCCACCTGACCACAGCGGTGAACCTCTAATTCAACTTGCCAATGTTTAGTCGCATATTCTTAAATGTGTGATACTGGGGATACATAGCTGCTCAAAAAATTTGAGCTTACTCTGCCTTTTCAGAACTAATAAGCGTCTATGGTTTACAAGAAGATGTACATGAGCCAACTAGGCTTAACGCTATCCAGGATAACTTGGTAAGCAATGATCAAAATGTTGTTGCTCATACAAATTCATGTCCTGGAATTAGCGACCACAGTTCTATTGTTGCAGAACTGAACGTTTCTGAAATGCCTACATGTACATGACCACCACGCAGTGTCTTCATATACGAAAGATGGAACTTCAATGCCATTTCCAACGAACTGGCCTTGTTTTATCCTATGTTTTTGTGCCTGTCGGAGGCATCTGACATCAATGCATTGTGGCGTATTTTCCATGACAAAGTAACCGAGCTTCAATAAGAAGCACATACCTCGGAGTTGTCTGAAATGCAGAAAGAAGCATAAGCCTTGGTTTAACACTAAGATACGCAAACTTATCAGAAAAGCAACTAATGGTCATAAAAAAATTTCTTAAAAGCAAAACAACCATTAATGAGACAAGGCTTAAAGCGCAAACAAACTGCTCAAGTTAAAACTAAAATAAGCAAAACATTCTTTTTTTGCCAAGCTAAACACAGACCTGAAGCATGATTCAAAATTTTTTTTTGAAGTACATCAAGAACAGCAGAAAGGTGACACAGCTATTCCCAATTTATTAACTGCAGACAAAAATGTAACGGACAACTAAGAAAAAGCAGCAACATTTAATGCCTATTTTCAGTCAGTGTTTACTAAAAAGGCTCCACACTTCACTGGTGTTATCGCCTAAGAATATTAGTTAAGAGATGGCTGAAATCGAAATTGACTATGCTGGCTTGGATGGTTTGCTGCAGGGTCTGGATGCCTCCAAGGCTACAGGGCCAGACAGGATATTATCCCATGTGCTTAAAAAGTGTCACACTATTGTTGCCCAATATCTATGCGTTATGTACAAATTGTCTCTTGATACTGGCCTGGTTCCGAAAGACTGGAAGACAGCAAATATTGTCGCTGTCCATAAGGCGGGCAGCAGAAAACTAGTATAAAACTATCGTCTTATATCCTTAATTTCAAACTGTTGTAAATTATTAGAGCACATTATTTACAGCATGTTGTTCAGATATCTCCAATCTGTTAGTTTTTTCACTAACTGCCAGCATGGATTTCAGCAGGGTCACTCATGCATAACACAATTACAGGGTGTCCACCAACCGGGAAAACCACGAATTCTCGGGGATTTTGAGTAGTCTGGAAAAACTCGGGGAATTTGTGCCTCTATCAGGGAAAATTAGCTGAATTTTATTCAAAGAGTCGAAAGTCGCGGTAATGCTGGCTCGAGTAACAGCAGGAATCCTAATGAATCGTCTTTGACGCCTTGTCGTCGGCTGGAGGAGTTGCCAGTGCACAGTCAACGACCGACTTTCCGGATTCCCGATAATTTGGACGGCTTCGCGGCACCACCACGTGCCCCATAGAGTCAATGTATCAGAACGTCTGAAATTTTGCACGCGAGAACTCTTCGCCGTTCGATTTACCGGACGTTTTGCCGTAACCGCAGGTCCGAAACGGCATTAATCAAAGCCACCACCGCTTCCATTTTGATTAGCTCGCCGCCTCGAACCGGCGCTCTCGCACGCAGATCCGCTGGCAGCCGTAGCCACCACTGCGGCATTGCTAGGCCTAGCTGCTTCAACGTTCGCTATGCAGCTTCTTGCCGTTGGGTGCCGCGCTTTTTATTGAAAGAATTCGCTGCTGTCAGCAATGGCACGGACTCCGTGGTCCTCGCGATTGGCTTAGAAGGTTGGAAAGCACGGTGCGTTGCATGATGCCGGTTCCCGAAAGTCAGCTTCGCCGCTGTACAGAAATGTTACTTGGTGAAGCATACCCTAAAGTATTGCAGTGAAGCATAACAAGCGTGGGAAGGGGCTATTGGCACGGGACACAGCATGTATTCCTTAATTATACACGCGTGCACCCTATATTTCCTGCCACAGTACGAGCACCAATATGCCTAATACTTGTACCGACAGGCCTGCAGAGCGTGTTCAAATGTGCTTGTGGCGGATTGAGCCCTTAAAGGTAGTAAATGACATGCATTTATTTTTTCCAACTGGCCGATTTTTCGGACGTTTTCGCGGCCGTTAGTGAGGTCGAAAAATCGGACGTGGACTGTGCAGCTGACCAAGAAGATGTTTCAAATGGTCCGTGGGGCGAACTAGTGGTGGAAGGAGGACAAGAACAGAAAGGACCTACGCATTGGGGAATGAACGATAAAGGAAGCGTGCTGCCGCCGTTTTGAGCTCAAAAAAACAAAGTGTTGCTGAGGCCGAAATGCAGGTGTCCCTGATCCAAACCAAAATAAACTGTAAAGCAGTGAAACACAACACTGAGGCGTCGTAGGCACCGAAGATTTTTTCAGGTGTGGCACACTGCGTAAAGGCAAGAAATTATGCTACGCCGAATACGTGTACGCCGTTCAAGAAATAAGCGGCGAAGCTTTATCGCCGTGTCAATCGCAAGTGAAGCGAGTCGCGTACGAAGTTGAACTTCAGGTGAGGTTTGCACGCTGCTAGATTCAGGCGCTCAAGCGCGAGGAAATGCTTGCTATAAATGAATTCACAACAGCGATAAGCAGACATCATGTGTACGGTACTCCTCGAGCGCACGACGGTACACGCCGTGACGGCAGCGGTCTTTCTACATGCCGCGAAACGGCGGGGCTCCTGCAATCTTTGTTGACTGCATGCTGCTAGGCAAGTAGTTATGCCTGCGCTGTAGTAGCGGCCATTTGTTCCTTTAGCAACCGATAAATAACTGATGCAATGCATATGAGCTCACAGTAACGTACGTGCGGATCGCGCTGCAGCGCGAGCTAGTGCGCGGATCGCATGATGTAGCTTTTAATGACAGCGCTCGAACATCGATGTGCTGTAATCAATACTACCTTGCTGCTTTGCCTCAACGTGCTGGCTTGAGGTCAAGGATGAGCACATTTAACTCTCTAACCTGTGCTGCTCGTAGTGGGATAGTAAATTGTCACCGAATCAGCCCGGCCATTTGTGGTTATTTGCACACGCCTTGTCACTTCACCACTTCGCACCGGTCGAATTGTTAATTGTCGCTGTGGCCGGGTCTCGAATCGTGAATCATCAGCCATGCCTGCTGCCATGTTGGTCTGCCATTTAATAGTGATTATCTGAAGTGAGTTGTTGGGCTTGACGTGTAAGTTATATACTGGATCACCCATTTTTGCTACTTGCTGCGTTGTGCATTCCCTAGACATGACCTCTAAGCAGTAAAGAGTCAGGCGAAAGAGGCCTGTTGTAGGCCGCGGGGAAGACTGTAGGTACATACGTAGGGTGACTGGCCGAATTTTCTCGTTGCCCACAAAGTGTTGGCTGCATATCCTGGTGTTCGGCGCTGGTTCCCACAGTTTGCCGTCGGAACTGTATGTTCAAAAGACCGAATTTTAGCAACATAGATAATCAAGCAAGCTTCATGACAGGCGAAGCAGTCAGCATGACGCGAAGTTACGCTTACCTAGCGCGACGAACTGCATGCAGTTATCCAGCGCGCCCGACGCTCTGCTTCGTGAGGCCTTGAAGGAAAACGGTAGAATCTGATGTTGGGATTCAGGCCCTCTTGTTCATGGCAGCTCACGACGCAGTTGTAACGACGGTGACGCTTTTTCGAGGTTGAGCTAGGTCTCTCCGGATCGGCGTCGCCGATTCCTTCTGCTTTCAGCATTACGTCCCACGGCACACGGAGAGTCCGTTTTCGTTAAACTATAGGCTGCGGCCAGCGCGCAGCGTGGTCGGCGTGGTCTGTGAGAAGCGACGAGCCTTTTCGCACTCGCAGCAGGGCAGAAAAAAGTGCGAATCGACGCAAAACTCGGGCTAGAAACGTGCTTCGCCACAGCCAGGGCTCAATACTACCCAAGCTGGAGCTACCCAGATAACGTTTCTCGCCGCCACCAGGCGCCGCTACTGTACCTCAAACTCCAGCGCAAGGCACCCATTTCCGATCAGGAAGATAGCGCGCATGAAGAAATCATCCTTCTCGGGCCACTCTCGCAAGCTTTCCCTCTCATACAGAATACGGAGCACGGTGTAAGAAGTATACAGAGTATATTCGTACACCGTGATACGGAGCGATCTTATCGCACTTGGACGTTAGAATACGAAACAGCACGGCAACGACTGGCATCTAATTCAGGGTGTAACCGGTAAAACCGCGAAAACCGGAAATTCTTGAGGATTTTGCA